>NC_037686.1:57354721-57474151 GCF_003255815.1 Theropithecus gelada
TCCTTCCTTCCTTCCTTCCTTCCTTCCTTCCTTCCTTCCTTCCTTCCTTCCTTCCTTCCTTCCTTTTGTTTGATATTTCTTCCTAACACTACAGGGTCTCCCAGCTCATCTTGTACTTTTTCTGCCCCAGGTTAGACTCAGCCATTTTCTAAAATCCCTTGCTTATACTTGTTGGAGAATGGTCTCTGGAAAACAACAGCTGAGTGCTGAATGTGCATATTGCTACTGCAGTGTCATTATTTCTAGGATCTCTCAGTGGACAGAGCTAGGGAGTGTATGTGTATGTGTAAGAAGCCATGGAAATGCACACCTCTAAAATTAGTCTTTATCAATATGCACACACACACATACAACCATGAGTATGCATGTGTTGAAGAGTGTGTGTGTGCATATTGATACAGTGCATACTGATGGCTCTGATGCTAATCTAGTATATCAGGGCTCATTCTAGGCCTCCTCCCTTGCTTATTTTAACATTTTTACTGACAGTGAGAAACGTGGCTCTCATCTATAATTTATTACTTACATGTTTAAACCCATAATACATATTAAATTGTTTCATAACTGCTCAACCCATATGGTTGTGAGAAACCAGTTTACTGACTAGAATACAATGTTCACGTATAGTTCTTTTTGTCTCTAGTCTTACAGTATTCAGCAAACACATTGTTTTCCAGTTACTTTGGTCAGTTCCCTTTTATCCTCCAGTCCCTTCACTGATGGCAGGCCATGCACTTGTAAGACATTAAGATTTCTATGTCACTGTCTGTACCCCATCCTGGAATCCCTTAAAATTTTGGGTGATTTTCAAAAATTCTGCATATAATGAAGTTCATTCTGTATAGATTTTGACAAATGAAAAGAGTCATGTGCCCAGTACTTCAGCAGCATACAGAACAGTTCTATAACCCTAAAACTACTTCTGTGGAGTTCCTTTGTAATCAACCAGTTCCCTCCTCACCAACCCCTCTGATGATTTTAGGAAAGATATTAATTTGTAGTTTCTTCTGTTAAGGATGAGAATAATATTCTTTGTTGTTCTGCACATTTTTAAAGTGAGTCCAGAAGTCTAGTCAATTGACTGTTGATAAAGGGTCAAGATTCTTCAATGAAAAAGGATATTATTTTCAATAAGTTGTGCTGGATCCACTGGATGTTAATTTTTTTAAATGACCATTAATTCATACAATACATAAAGTGTCAACTCAAAGTGGATTATAGATCTAAATGCATTATTAACTCATAACATTCTTAGAATAAAATCTTTAAAAATTTTGGGTAGGCAGTGTTTTCTCATATAGAAAAGAAATAAACCATTTAAGTGACAAATAAAATTTTTATATGTGTATATGACATATATTTTATTATATACATAATTTGACTTCATCGAAATAAAATGTTCTGCTATTTGAGAGACACTATTATGAAAATGAAAAGGCAACCCATAGATTGAGAGAAAATATTTATAAGATATCATACCAAGAACATACATTCAGAATATATAAAGATCACTTATAATTCAATAATAAGATGCCAAACCATGATTTTAAAAAAGGAAAAAGGTGCTTCACAAAAATGATATCCAAATTACCAATAAATACATGAAAAATTATAATATGATTAATTATAAGAAAATTACAAATTAAAATTGAATGACATAGCACTACATACCTACACAAGAATGACTAAAGCACTACATAAAGTTAATTTAAAAAATCCCTCCCATAACTTTCATGGTCAAGCATGTGCACCAACTTGAACTCCCATCCAATGATTGTGGGAATATAAATGTTACAGGCATGTTGGCAAACACTTGCCATTTTCTTACAAAGTTAAACAAACACATATCAAGACACTTTGGCATTTACCCAAGAGAAATGAAAAGATGCATACAAAGATATGTACATCCAAATTCAGACATATTTTATTTCTAATAGCTTCAAACTGGAAACAATAGAAGTGTCTATCAGATGCATGGATAAACAAATTGTGGCATATCTATAGCAAAAAAGAAACATATTGTCTATAAACATGTATGCACCTTAATATGGTTATGCTGATTGAAAGAACCCAGGAAAAAAATCTGACTAAATAGCATGAGATTCTGCTTGCACATAATTCCTGAAAGTGCAAATGAATCTGTAGTGACACAAAGTATATTAATGATTGCCTGGGGATATTAATGGAAGGAGTGATAAAAGGAAGCTCTGGATGGTGATAGAAATGCTGGCTATCTTAACTTTGGTGATGGCTTTTTATAGCATACCGTATATCTCATAAAATTTGACAATTGATTGTACTTAAATTATACTTTATGAAAACTAAAAAATGTACCAGGTGTAAATACTGAACTACAAAATCTGTGTGATGAGATTAATAGCAACTTGTATGTAACAGATTAAGGGAGCCAAGAACTTAAAGGAAAATTGATATAAGTTTTTCAAATTGAGAAAAACAGTAGTGTTGGTGAGCTGTGGTGTAGTATCAAGCTAGCTAATGTATATGTACTTGGGTTTCAAAAGGAGGGGAGAAAAAGCAGCAAACAATTCAGGGATCAGAGGAAAACCAAAAAAGGCTTATTTCAGTTATTAAGCATTGTAATCAAAGACCTTTTTAGTGTGGTTAATGTTACATGAACTAATATATCCCCCTCCTGGAGTGCTTACTTCCGCCTCCATGATCTAACTTGGCTTTCAATTTGCACCTCCACAGTAACTATCCCTGATGATTTTCTGATCTCCACTCCTCCCACTGGCAGCAATGCCTAGGCATTACTTTGCATCCCTTAATTTTACAACTTTTATCATAGCACATTTAACAATATATGAAATGTTTTATTTACATGTTAATCTTTCTCTGCCACTGCTAAAACCAATTGTGGCAAGGACCGTCTTATTTTAGTTGACATATCTAGTATTTAGTACTAGGATAGCACACTATTACTGTTTCATGATTATTCATTTAAAGAATAAAAGAAAGAAGAGTCAAAAAGATAAAACACAAAGAAAAATACCTAGAACTTGATACTATAAATAGATATGGAAAATAATCTCTGAAGGATAATCAGGGCAAATTATTATGCTCTTTTATAAATAACTACTATAGTCCCTTAACGTTGATTTAGGATATCATGGAAAACAACTCACATTTCAATCTGGTAGAGAGCATTGCTTGAGGAGCAAGATAAATAGGTTGCTTAGTGTTTGTGTCTACAACATGTCTTTCGTTAGAGTATTTATCTCTTTTTTCCTATCTGATGAGAAGTTAAATTGGTGAGCATGAGTCTTTCATCTATTCTGTTAACTTTAATCTAGTTCAGGATTAAACTGTTTCTTCTCATTTTAAAATCATTTAAAAGCAATTGGCTTTAGCATGCAATGGTATAGCTGGTTCCTTGCTAACCTGTAGAGGATGTAATAGTCTCCTTCAGAGAGATGTCCACTGGGAGATGGAAGTTTCATGAATGTGAAATGATCTTCTGAAGATTTCCTTTTTGGGAAAGGTGTCTGGGTTAAATGCCTTTTTTTTTTTTTTTTTTGTCTCTTAGGGAATTTCCCTATTGCATGCTCATAAAAGTCCCATTACAAATATGAGACTGGAAAGTTTAGCCAATATCCAATCTCTTTATCTTGAGCATTGCTTCTTATGTTAAGTAAGCCACTACTTACCACTTCTAACATGCATGACTCTCATGCATGACCTCCACAATTAAAAAGGGGAGCATAAAATGGCCTGGCCTCTTGGTAGGGATGCTAAGGAGCAGGTGGTGTGGACTACATGCCACCTAATGTCCTTCAATATTTAGGACTGTTTGATGCTCAGGAATCCACAGAATCTCAATAAAACAAAGGACAATGTCATCAAATAATAAGGCTGAAGGAATGATCATTTTTAGAGAGTAGTGTTAGGTAGCATATAGGAACTAGTATCTTTTAAATTCTTTTATATTCTAGCAAGGCATATGCTGATAATATATGTTTTTTTTTTCTCAGTATGATGTTTATGGCATACATGCTTATTCTCCCAGAGTTTCCATGGAGACTTGGCACTATGGCTTATTTTTATTTAGTTTATCCACTTACATGTTTCCTTTTCGTAATTTTAGTTCTCTCAGTGAACATATTTATAATGTTCTTCAAAGCTATACTTGGCTTTGGGAGCCATCTCATTTCTCACCATTATATATTTGCACAAGTTCTTCGAGTACATCAATAACCTTATTTATTACATGGACATAAGACGAAGGGATATCATTTCTTAGGTATTAAAAATTCTGATATTTATTCACATTATGTTGCTTAGAATCATAAAATCTAAAAACTGAAATTATTTATCTCATCCTTTAATTTTGTATATTAGGCAGCTGAGAGGCAGAAAATGGAAATGACTTGAGTGAAGTCTTCACACCAGTTTGTAGTAGTCCAGGGATTAGCTAATCCCCACAATCAGTTCTCTTCTGGCTTCTCAGCTTTCTTTCTTCCTGCAACCCTTTGGATTGGAGAAGGTACTGTCTCTGTGGTCCTATTCATACAATGATTCAAATTAAGTCGAATGCTTACTCGACCATGGCAGAACTCAGGCCTTTGATCACTGAGAAATTTGCTTTTGTAAACCGTGACTGCCTTTGCAGCAACTGCTTGCAAAAGAGAACACCTGGCTTCGTGTTTGTGATTGACACCTTCTCCTCACCTCCACTTGCACTTCTAGCTAGACCACAAGTGTTTGATTTTTTAGAGGGCATAATGTTTCCATGCCGTAGCTTGTTTTTCTCTTGTGAAAAAGTTTCTTCGTGGATTTCCCATAGGTGCTCAAACGTTCACTGTGCTTTAAGAACAGGCGAGCACCAATTTTTATGTTCTCTCCTTTCAAGTCTTGGCTGGAATCTAAACATTACTTACTCTTTCCTATCACTGTGGAAAAGACAGACGCATTTTAAAAAAATTTTCCCATTGGAAGTATACACTAGCAGAAAGACAGCTATTATAATCTCACTAACGTGAGTTTCCAAACAACCTCGGTATGAAATATGCCCTTTTGCGTTTGGACACAGCATCGTCTTCATAATCACTGGTATTAGAAAAGAAAAATATATTAAGTATAATACAGCCCAGATAGAGGACAAAGATTCTCCCTTCCGGGAGCTTGTATTTTAATAATTGTTTTTATTGAATTGAAAAAAACTAGTATGCCACGAGGACTTCCAACTTGCTGTGAAATAGTTGATGAAAATGTTACTTTTCATAAAATATTGAGGAAAATGAACATGAAGAAGGTCTGAGCAAATTTCATTAGAAGGTATAATATGTCTCATTCAAGGTTTAGCTCATAGGTTCTGTTCACGTTTCCTTACAGCAGAGGTTAATATAATGTTACGATTACCCTAAATGAAGTTGAAGATATATATATTCCTTTGTTCATAATTGCTTATTCTAAACCTACTTATATTCATCATTAACTAGCATAGTGGCTGATACTGATTCAGTGCATCAATGCGTATGCACATTTAGAGGTTTTTCTAAGCAAAGTTGGTATTTGAATATGTTATGACATATTTGATGGAACTTGCTTACATTGGATTCTGAAGTCCTGCCTGCTAGTCACCTCTCTTCTAGTGAGAACCTCAAGGGAGCTGTACAAAAGGAACAGCAGTGAGTGAAAATCAGCATGACATTCTATTGTCAGCTGGGAAGGCACCTGGTACTTTTTTTGTTGTTGTTGTTTTTTGAGATGGAGTCTCGGTCGGTCACCAGGCTGGAGTGCAGTGGCACATCTTGGCTCACTGCAACCTCTGCCTCCTGGGTTCAAGTGATTCTCCTGCCTCAGCCTCCTGAGTAGCAGGGACTACAGGCACGCATCACTGTGCCCAGCTAATTTGTGTATTTTTAGTAGAGACAGGGTTTCACCATGTTGGCCAGGATGGTCTCGATCTCTTGACCTTGTGATCCCCCCACCTCAGCCCCCCAAGGTACCTGGTACATTTTAATGCCAAATTCTGGTGAATAGCATGGAACATTTGCTTTAGGCTGGAACCAGTATTTTTCTGAAAGTTTCAATTTCAGACTTGAGAAAGAACGATCCTCTGGTTATTTGTATGATCTTGGGACCTGAAGAGATTGGCGTGAAATTTAAGTGTTTAAGTGGAGAAAACTATGGCCAGAAATATCTCTTAAGATGGTAGGCCTGGGACAATTTATCTTTCTATCACCTATCGAAGAGGAGAGGAAAGAAAACATGGATTTCTGTGTTCAGTCTTCTTGTGGCTTTTCACCACATAAGGGTAGACTGTAGGTCATATCTTGGTGGAAGGCTGATAAATTCATACAGTGTTTACACCTAGTTATATGTGCCCTCAAGAAATATTTTATATTCCGAAAATTTGGTTAATGCTTTCGACATTTGGAGAAAATGAGAAAAGGAGGACACAGTCACAGAGGCAGTCCGAGATACTTTTCTGGAGTGGGGACACTCCCTTTTCCTTCTGCAGAAACAAACTCTGACAACCAGATGAAGGACGTACTTTCTTCTTTGTTCTTTAGCACTGTGGGTGTATAGTGATGTCCTCATTTCCTATAGTGTACTTTGCTCATTAATGGGAAATAGCCTCTGGAGATTTCTAAAATTGTATAAATACTAAGGTTTTGTATTCCTAATGAATTTTCTACAAACTTGTGAGATATTTCTTTTCAAATTATTCTTTTGCCAATTACAGTAGTCCCCTACTTGTCCCCATTTCCACTTTCCATGGTTTTTGTTACCCACAGCCAACCACAGTCTGAAACCAAGATATTTTGGGAGAGAGAGAGAGCACATTCAGCTAACCTGTATTACAGTGTAGTGTTATAATTGTTCTATTTTATTATTATTGTTGATTTCTCCTGTGCCTTATTTATAAGTTAAACTTTATCATAGGTATGTATGTATAGGACAAACATAGTATATACAGGATTTGGTAGTAGCCGTGACCTCATGTATTCACTGGGGGTCCTGAACGTATTTCCCCGTGGATAAGCAGGAACTACTGATTTTTCCTTTCTTATCACCTTCCCATCTCAATAACCAACCCAAATAACCAGACAAGCAAAAATTGAAGTCTCCAAGTCAATGACTCTATCTCTCACTCATTTAACTATTAGAAGAGCCTCTCAGATCTTTACACATATAATGTTTTATCTTACAACAAGGATTATACATATATGTGTCTTCAAATATTTTATATATATTATATAATATTTTACCTATTAATTCCATTATATATAATTATACAATATTAATATATCATAATGTTGTAGATATGATTATATAAAATATTGTATATTATATAATTATAATGTCATATTATATAAAAATATAAATATATATTAGAATTAATTATAGAATATATTATGTATTATATATTATATGTTATATTTAAAATTATGTATTATATATCAAATTTTACAATAAGGATTACATAAGATCTCAGACTGTAGTCAATTAGAACAAAGCAGAAAGGGGAGATAGACAAGGTGCTCACTGAGAATTTCAATGAGTAACTTAGCCAAAAGATACAGCTTATAAAAAGTAAACAAAATAATCTTACAAAGTATAGGAATCAGAGAAGTTTCCTGAAGGAATAAACCAACCTGAGGAGCACCTGATGCTTGATTATCAGGGAGAGTTAGATGAACTCAGTATTATTTTTTAGGAAAATCTATAAATCTATAAAGTATGAAAATCATTTCATCCCAGTCTAATTAAACATAAAACATGTTATCAGTACATAGAGCCATATGCAAATATCAAAACTGAAAATTATTAATATATTAAAGCATTTGTTTCAAGATGCAAGTTTTAGTTATTTGGAACTTGTGTGAACAACTCTTTATTCATCATCGTCGATATATGAAAGATTGTACATGAGGATAGAAAAGGCACCTTTGGAAGAATGATAAATAACTTTATATTCATTTATGATTGTCTCAAATTACTTTGGCAATTTGTACAGCTCTTAGACTTGTTGAAAATTAGTGATATAGTGAAATGTGGGCCCAATGTTTAATAAATCTATGTTCAAATAATAATAAAATATTTAAACATAATAAAATTTATGTTCAAATCTATTTTCAAATCTATGTTCCAATACTAGTTCAAATATTATGAACTTCAGTTTCTTCAGCTAACATCGTCATTGTAAAAATTTAAATTTAAATTTCATTTGCAGTTGTTTTGATCACTGTCTATAGGAGTATCTATTTGAGGTTTCCACTGAGTAATGTAGAGAGAGGAATAATAGATAATAGATTTAGCTTATTCAATTTATCTATAACTCAATAACATAGGCCATGAGAAGTAAGCACTCAAAACAAGTCTCCGAAATTAAGCTAATTTACTAAAGTGTTGTGAAGAAACACAGGAAAAGAGAAGCACTGACGGCTCATTCTCTTGTGCCCTTGACTCTTGAAGCCATAGTAGGAAGCGTAATTTCATGGCCCCAGCACTGTTCTTCAAGACACATATGACTGAGAGCAAATGCAAATTAGGTGAGGCTTCTTGGAAAAATGGCTTGGAAAAAAAACTCCAATCTCTCAAATGTAGTTATTTATCTCAGGAAAGAAAGATATTGAACCACATCACCCAAGCAAGGGCAGCCTCATGTCATGACCAAGGTCCTGTTCTCTTTGTGCATTTTCCCTAATTGAATTAGGACAAGTTGGGGCAGCTTCACCCAAGGTTGTTACATCACAAGGAATGTATCTAAGCCTGGGCCACTAGTAACCAGGGTATCCTCCTCCATTCAACTGCTTTACTTTGCTTAATGAAACAAATATAAGAAACATAGGAATTAAAACATGATTGTTATCAGTCAATTTGTACCAGTGTAAGATTGCCAATTTCTTTTGTTTTGTTTTTGATTCTGACTTCTTGCCTTTCATAAATATGGGTTCTTATTCTTGTTCTATTTTTCATATATGTTAAGTGTTAAAATGACAGAAAGTATTTTAAAGTTTACCAACGTTCATAGGTAAGTGTTGGATCTCTTTCATTTGAATATTACTTGTTTAATATTGTCCTCATTTCTTTCTACATCATTACAATCGGCTACAAATTTTACAACTTATATAATTAGACCCATTATGGAATTATGTTTTTCACTTTAAAGATTCATTTTTTAAAAATAGAATGAAGATTCAGAGAGAGTTGATCATATATTAATGCATTGTCTTAATATCCTGGGTATGCTTGCGGAATAGTTAATACCCCCAAATTACTGACGATGTGTGTATTTAACTTTCTGTTAAACATCATTACCAAAGAGACACATTTTTTTCATCTAGAAAGTTCTGATGTTCTACTATTAAACAAACACCTAGTGGGATAACAAGAGCTGAGCTGGTAAGTTCAATTACACAATATCCTGGATTCTGAATATTGAGGTAAAAAGTGATTTAAATTTACTGAAGATGCATACGTGAAAGTATGGGGAAGCAGAGTTTGGGTTAAACACATTTCAAATTCCAGAAAACTTCCAGCTTCACAGAATTGTTTTGCACATTACAGTAAGTTCTGTTGAAATATTAAGCATAAATTTGTACTGGTACTACTTATGGGATTTGAAAACTTATGCTTCTTAAATCTTTAGGGGCACCATGGTGAAGCAAGGGCATATATGAACTTCAGTAACAAGAAATTGTTTTACTTCGTTCACAGGCAATTTTTACAATGCATGTCACTGTAGATTATTTAGAATTCTATAAAGAAGAAAAGAGTATGTCCTTTATTTCTACAATCCAGGGATATCTCTTGTTAATATTTTGGCAGAGTTCTCTTTCAGTGCCTTCTCTCATATATCATTTGTATATTATAATTTGATATAATCTTTAGGAATATGTAAATACATCATAAATTTTCACTATATAGTTTTTATAAAATCATTGAATTTTTAAAAATCTTGAAAATGATAATTCTACTATATTTGGATATTTAAGTCATTCCCATTGGTTTTCCATTATAAACATTATAGTGATGAGCATTCCTGTACATATATTTATATACATGATATTTCTGGAATTGGGATTAGTGGGCCAAGTAATATTAATATTGCCAGATTTCTTGGCATATGTTAAAATTTTTTCCTCTAGATTTCTTATGTATGTATTTATGTTCCTGATGAACAGAAATGCTTTACCACATACTTATTTTCATAAGATATTATTATTAACATTTTTCTTAGATTAAAAGATTTGGAGGTGCTTTATAAATTAAGTAAGTTACAGAAAATCATCCTGTCTTAAGATATTGTGGAGTGATGTGGAAACTAGGCTTATAATTCTAGTGTGGATTCTGATAAGATTCTACCACTAGCAGAGAATAGTTGACAAATCATGGTCATTTCTACATCCATGCCTAGAGAGAGAAACAGCTGTAAGTTATCACCTACTTAAGAAAAGAGGAGAATAACAAGAAATTCTCCCTCCTCCTTATGCCTGGCTTGAGAAAAACTTTTCATGGAAAAACTTTATTAAGTCATTAAATAGAAATAACTGAGTAAGATAATAAAACTTTCTTGCATCATTCATATCATAACAATAGGTCATGAAAAAGAATCAACCTTTGTTAGAAAATTCTCATTCCTTGTGGTGAAGAAAAGCTTGGACTTTCTAAATGTTACATTAAAATATCTGGATGAGTAAACAATAGGTAAATAGGCAATTTCAAATGTATGGCAGCATGTATTTGCCACTGAAGATAGTATAATATAATACAGAGTAGCTTCACTGTTCTAAAAATCTTCTGTGTTGCACCTATTTATCTCTTTATCCTCACTAGCTCCTGGCAGCCACTGATCTTTTTACTGTCTCTATAGCTTTGCCTTTTCAGAACATCATCTGGTTGAACTCACACAGTATACAGCTTATTCAGATTGACTTCTTTCAGTTAATAATATGCATTTAAATTTCCTCAAACCCCCCAACCCCTTTTAAAATTTTTTTTGGAGACAGAGTCTTGCTTTGTCACACAGGCTGGAGTATAGTGGTGCAGTCTCTGCTCACTGCAAACTCTGCCTCCCAGATTCAAGTGATTCTTGTGCCTTAACCTCCCAAGTAGCTGGCATTACAGGAATGCACCAACATGCCCTACTAATTTTTGTATTTTTAGCACAGACAGTATCTCACCATATTGGCCAGACTGGTCTGAAACTCCAGACCTCAGGTGATCCACCCACTTCAGTCACCCAAAGTACTGGGACTAAAGGTGTGAGCCACCATGAGTAGCTGTAGCTCATTTCCTTTTAGCACTGAATCATAGTCCATTGTCTGGATGTGTAATAGTTTATTTATTCACTTACTAAAGGACAACTTTTTGTTAACACTATATTTTAACGATTGTAAATAAAACTGTCATATGTATGCAGATTTCAGGCTGGACATAAATTTTCAGCTTCTCTGTGCAAACACCAAAGAGTGTGATTACTGAAGGGGATGTTCAGGCTACGTTTGTAAGAAACTGCCAAACTGGATTCCAAACTGGCTGACCATTTACTGTTCTCATCAGAAATAAATCAGAGTTACTGTTGTCATACATCATCCTCAGCATTTGGTGTTGTCAGTGTTTTGGATCTTGGTCATTCTAATAGACATGTAGTGGTGTCTCACTGTTGTTTTACATTGCAATGCTCTAATGATATATAATGCTGAACATCTTTTGGCATGCTTAATTTCTATGTGTATATCTTACGTAGTGAAGTGTCTGTTCAGGTCTTTGGCCCATTTTTAAATAGAATTGTTTTCTTATTGTTGAGTTATGAGAGTTTTTTTTTATATTTTGAATACCGATCCTTCATCAGATGTGTCCTTCACAAATATATTTTTTCCCAGTCTGTGGCTTATATGTGAATTCTCTTAACATTGTCATTAGTAGAGCAGACATTTTTATTTTTACAAAGTACAGCTTATTGATTCTTTTATTTATGGATTGTGCCTTAGTTGCTGTATCTAAAACCTCATTACCAAACTGATCTAGATTTTCTCTTGTATTGTCTTCTGGGAATTCTATAGCCTCTGCTTTTATATTTAAGTCTATGGTCTATTTTGAGTCAATATTTGTTAAAGATATAAGATCTGTGTCTAGATTAATATTTTTGCACATGGATGTCTAGGTTTTTTTAGCAACAATTATTGACAAGACTCTTTTTCATCCATTGCGTTGCCTTTGCTTTTTTGTCAAAGACAAGTTGACTATACTTATGCAAGTGTTTTTCTGGGCTCTCCATTATGTTCCAACCATCTATTTGTCTATTTCAACAATACCACACTGTGTTAATTACTGTTGTTTTATAGTAAATCTTGAAGTTGTGTAAAATTCATCTTTCAATTTTGTTCTCCTCCTTCAATAATGTGCTGATGATTATGGTCCTTTGCCTCTTTGTATAAACCTCAGAATCAGTTTGTCTGTATAGACAAAATAACTTCCTGGGATTTTAATTGAGATTCCATTGTATCTGCAGATCAAGTTGAGACGAACTGACGTCTTGATAATAATGAGTCTTTTCTATGAAGACCCATGATCATGGAAAAGCTCTCCATTTAGTTCTTGTTTGAATTCTTTTACCAGTTTTATAGCTTTTATCATGTAGATCTTATATATATTTTATTAGATTTATGCTTAATTATCTCATTTTGGGGGGTGTCAATGTAATTTCTTTTTGTTTTTAATTTCAAGTTTTACTTGTTCTTCACTCAGGGCTAGGAAAGTGACTGACTTTTATATAGTCTTGTGTTCTGCTACCTTGCTGTAATCATTTATTAGTTTCAGAAATTTCTTTGTCCATTATTTGAATTTTTCTACATACACAATCATGTCATCTGCAAAGAAAGATAAGTTCAATTCTTTTTTGAAATTTCTATCTCTTTGGTTATGTTACCCATCTGTTCTCTCACGTGCTCCACTTTATCCATTAGAGTTTTTATCATATGAGTTATAATTGTTTCAAAAGTCGACTGTGATAATTCCAGCATCCTGGCTTGTCTGAGTCTAGTTCTAAAGCCTTTCTATCTCTTTACATTGTTGTTGTTGTTGTTGTTGTTGTTGTTGTTTTGTCTTTTACTATGCCTGGTAATTTTTTCTAGGTAGTTGGTCATCATGTACTGGGTAAAATGAACTATGGTAAATAGTGATGTTGGGGGAGGGGAAGTGTTCTATAATCCTACAATTAAGTCATAGCCTTTTACTAAGTCTATGCCTCTAGGCTGTGAACTGCACAAGTGCCTATCATAACCGCCACTCCCCTTATTTGAGACAGGATGGCTAGAATTTACTGGAGTTGAATATTTTTCTTCTCTCGCATGGAATTCTAGAAGGAGCTAGAGCTGAGTCTTTCCCTTCCCCCAGGTCACTTAGGCTCTGATAAAACCCTGGCAGGTTAAACTGTTTTTATTTCATTTCTCCTGAGGGCATGCCTTATTATGAACAAAGTACTCTGGTGTATTTCAAAAATGGTTATTTTTTTCCACCCCTTTCTGAAATGATGAGGGTGTTTTCTTCAATATTCACTGTGAGAATATGATCAAGTTGTGGAAGGTAAAACTCACAAAGGGGTGGGGACTCCCCCATGACTGGGTTCCCCTAAAGATTTTGCCTCTCAGACTTGTCCACACTGAGCCTCCAGAAATTCATCAATTGCATTTCAGACTTTTCTACTCTAGTACTGATTCCCAGGGAGGTTTCAGCTTCTGGGTTTCTGCTGCGTATCTGCCTGTCTATCATTCAACTTTTGGAATCAGTGTTTTGCTTTGTGATCTCACTTCCCTTAAGGATCTAAGAAAAAAGTTGTTAATTTTTCAGTTTGTTTAGCATTGTACTTATTAAGATGGAATAATGATTTCCAGGCTCCTTATATGATGGACTGAAAACCAAAAGTTGACCCATGCTTGTCTTCATATTTCACCATATAAACAAAATTATTCAGTTTTACCTGTTTTAAAATGTTATCTACTTTGAATTATAAAATTATTATTCTAGGCCAGGTGTGGTGGCTGTAATCCCAGCACTTTGGGAGGCTGAGGCAGGTGGATCACGAGGTCAGGAGATCGAGACCATCCTGGCTAACACGGTGAAACCCCATCTCTACTAAAAATACAAAAAATTAGCTAGGTGCAGTGGCAGGTGCCTGTAGTCCCAGCTAGTCAGGAGGCTGAGTCAGGAGAATGGCGTGAACTCGGGAGGTGGAGCTTGCAGTGAGCAGAGATTGTGCCACTGCACTCTAGCCTGGGCAACAGAGCTAAACTCTGTCTCAAAAAAAAAAAAAAAGAAATTGTTATTCTATTATATCTGACATATTTTGTTGAACATGTCTATTAAAGTTATAAATACATTTTTCATGTAACTGTAGTGCTTTTATATTCAGTCATATTTCAATGTATGGACATCAAATTTTTTCATTACATGGTTGAGACATTTTTGGATCAGTTTACTGCATTTGAAAACGTCACTATGAACATTCCTCCATATGCCATTTAGAATATATGCCCAGAAATTTTGTTGAGATAAAAAAATATGCTTATCTTTGTAATAGTTAATACTAAACTCTTTTATAAACTGAGAATATTAATTTGCATTCTCATCAGCATTGTATCAGACTTTTGTCTCATATTCTTACTGACTCTAGGTTTTAGTTGAACTTTTTGTGACATGTGCTTAGAGGAATATTACTATGGCCTTAATTTATATGTCTTGTCTTAGCTTGAGTTTCTTCATGAAAGCAGAGCCTAAGAAAAGGATGTATGTGCAGAAGGCATTCCAAGGATGCAAGAGTGAAGGACCTTGGGGAATGATAGAAAAAGGAAAACTTAACATAAATGTATGTTATAGAGGTCACCATTGTGGGCAACTAGAGATTGCTTCTGTCCAGGACCTTCTGAAGTATATACAGAATGCCATTTCCCAAAGATGGATCAACAAAGTAATTGGTTACTGTTCATTGACTGTAGCTCTTTCTTGGTAGAGGATTATCCAAGACTTCTTCTACTTCCAGGCATGCATACTTGCCCAGTTGGCTTTTACTGGCATTCTTGGTGCTGGAGAAGCATTGGAGCAAATATAAATGTATGACACACTCTTAAAGCAGGATGCTATCTAAGCAAGGCTGGAAAAAAAAAAAAAAAAAAGAAGCTGAAATTAGAGATAAAACATAGGAAATACAAAAAGGAGCACAAATAGCCTACAATAAAATTCCACTGAGAACTAATGGAGCAAAGCACATATTGTATTTATTGGTCATTTGGATATTCTTTTTTTTGAAATAGTTATTTTAACTTCTTGCATATTTTTCCTAAGATCAATTCTGCATGTTTTAATTTGTAGAAATGCTTTATATGTTGCAGTTACAAGCACTTTATCACCTACATAGGTTGCAGATATCATTTCATGGTTTCACCTTTACTTTTCAGATTTTCCCCCATGCCATTTTTGAACAGAAGTTCCTATCTTAAGACAGTCTAATTTATCCAACTCTCTTTTTATTGTTATTTTCATGTCCTGCTTAAGAAAACATTTCCTATCATGAATTCATGAGATATTGTATATTATTAACAGAAGTCTGTTGCCTATCTTTCATAGTTAGCTCTTACAGTATACTTGTATTGATGTTTAGATATATTATAGAAATCAAGCTTAATATTTTTTTTCTTCTAAAAAACAAAACCCCAAAATGGTATACATGTGCAGAACGTGCAGGTTTGTTACATAGGTATGCGTGGGCCATGGTGGTTTGCCGAACCTATTGAACCCTCCTCTATGTTCCCTCCCCTCACCTCCCACAACCTAGCAGGCCCTGGTGTGTCGCTCCCCTGTCTGTGTCCATGTGTTCTCAATGTTCAGCTCCCACGTATGAGTGAGAACATGTGGTGTTTGGTTTTCTGTTCCTGTGTTAGTTTGCTGAGGATGATGGCTTCCAACTTTATCCATGTTCCTGCAAAGGATATGATCTCATTTCTTTTTATGGCTGCATAGTATTCCATGGAGTATATGTACCACATTTTCTTAATCCAGTCTATCACTGATGGGCATTTGGGTTGGTTCCAAGTCTTTGTTATTGTAAACAGTGCTGCAATAAACACGTGTTCGTGTATCTTTATAGTAGAATGGTTTATATTCCTTTGGGTATATACCCAGTAATGGGATTACTGGGTCAAATGGTATATTTGATTCAAGATCCTTGGGAAGTCGCCATACTGTCCTCCATAATTGTTGAACTAATTTACATTCCCACCAACCACGTAAAACTGTTCCTATTTCTCCACAGCCTCGCTAGTATCTATTGTTTCCTGGCTTTTTAATAATCTCCATTCTGACTGGTGTGAGATGGTATTTCATTGTGGTTTTGATTTGCATTTCTCTGGTCATCAGTGATGCCGAGCTTTATTTCATATGTTTGTTGGCTGCATAAATGTCTTCTTTTGAGAAGTGTCTGCTCATATCTTCTACCCACTTTTTTTTTTTTTTTTTTTTTTGAGATGGAGTTTTGCTCTTTTCCCCAGGCTGGAATGAAGTGGTGCAATGTCAGCTCACTGCAACCTCTGCCCCCAAGGTTTAAGCAATTCTCCTGCCCCAACCTCCTGAGTAGCTGGGATTAGGCACCTGCCACCACGCCCAGCTAATTTTTGTATTTTTAGTAGAGATGGGATTTCGACATGTTGGCCAGGCTGGTCTCGAACTCCTGATAAGTGATCCACCCACCTCGGCCTCCCAAAGTACTAGGATTACAGGCACCCACCGGGCCCAGCTCCTTTGCCCACTTTTCGATGGGGTCATTTGGTTTTTTTTTGTTGTAAATATGTTTAAGTTCCTTGTAAATTCTGGATACTAGACTTTGTCTGATGGGTAGATTGCAAAAATTTCTCCCATTCTGTAGGTTGCCTTTTCACTCTGATGATAGTTTCTTTTGCTGTTTAGAAGCTCTTTTGTTTAACTAGATCCCATTTGTCAATTTTGGTTTTTGTTTTGCATTTTTGTCATGAAGTCTTTCCCCATATCTATGTCATAAATGGTATTGCCTATGTTTTTTTCTAGGAATTTTATGGTTTGGAGTTTTACATTTAAATTTTTAATCCACCTTGAGTTAATTTTTATAGGGTGTAAGGAAGGGGTCCAATTTCAGTTTTCTGCATATGGCTAGCCAGTTTTCTTAGCATTATTTACTGAATAGAAGATCCTTTTCCCACTGTTTGTTTTTGTCAGGTTTGTCAAGATTAGATGGTTATAGATGCATGGTGTTATTTCTGAAGTCTCTGTTCTGCTCCATTGGTGTATATGTCTGTTTCAGTACCATTACCATACTGTTTTGGTTCCTGTAGCCTTGTAGTATAGTTTGAAGTCAGGTAGCATGATGCCTTTAGCTTTATTCTTTTTTCTTAGGATTGTCTTAGCTATTTGGGGTCTTCTTTTATTTCATATGAAATTTAAAACAGTTTTTTTTCTAATTCAGTGAAGAATGTCAATGGTAGTTTGATGGGAATAGCATTGAATCTATAGATTACTTTGGGCAGTATGGCCCAAAACCCCATCCAAGGGTCAGTAGCCTCAAAGACTGAAACTAGGCAAAGATGTGAAAGAATCAACCAAACAGTGCTGAAAACCAAACAGACGAGAGTGTCTCTTCTCCTCCAAATGATTGCAACGTTTCTCCATCAAGGGTGCAAAACTGCATGAAGGATCAGATGGATGAATTGATAGAAGTAGACTTCAGAAGATGGGTAATAAAAACTACCCTGAGCTAAAAGAACATGTTCTAACCTAATGCAAAGAAGCTAAGAGCCTTGATAAAAGGTTAGAGGAATTGCTAACTAGAATAACCAGTTTACAGAGGAACATAAATGATCTGATGGAGCTGAAAAACACAGCACAAGAACTTCGTGAAGCATACACAAGTATCAACAGTTGAATCAACCAAGTGGAAGAAAGGATATCAGAGTTTGAAGATCACCTTACTGAAATAAGACATGCAGACAAGAATAGAGAGAAAAGAATGAAAATGAATGAACATAGCCTCCAAGAAATATAGGACTTCATAAGAAACTGAACCTACGATTGATTGGAGTACCTGAAGAAGACAGAGAGAATGGAAACAAGCTGGAAAACACACTTCAGGATATTGTCCAGGAGAACTTCCCCAACCTAGCAAGACAGGCCAACATGCAAATTCAGGAAACACAGAAAACACCATTAAGATATTCCACAAGAAGATCTACCCCAAGACACATAATCATCATATTCTCCAAAGTTGAAATGAAGGGAAAACTGTTAAGGGCAGCCAGAGAGAAAGGCCAGGTCACCTACAAGGAGAAGCATATGAACAGTGGACCTCTCAGCAGAAACTCTATAAGGCAGAAGAGATTGGCGGGGGGGCCAACATTCAACATTCTTAAAAGAATTTTCAACCCACAATTCCATATCCAGCCAAACCAAGCTTCATAAGCGAAGGAGAAATAAAATTCTTTCTAAATAAGCAAATGCTGAGGGATTTAGTTACCACCAGGCCTGCCCTGCAAGAGTTCCTGAAAGAAGCACTAAATATTAAAAGGAAAAACTGGTACCAGCCACTGCAAAAACACACCAAAATATAAAGACCAATGACACTATGAAGAAACTTCATCAACTAGTGTGCAAAATAACCAAACATCATCATGATGACAGGCTCAAATTCATACATAACAATACTAACATTAAATGTAAATGGGCTAAATGCCCCCATTAAAAGACTAGGACTGGCAAATTGGAAAAGGAGGCAAGACGTATTGGTGTACTGTATTCAGAAGACCTATCTTATGTGCAAAGACATACACAAGCTGAAAACAAAGGGATGGAGGAAAAATTACCAAGCAAATGGAAAGCAAACAAACAAACAAAAAAACGGGGGTTGCAATACTAGTCTCTGACAAAACAGACTTTAAACCAACAAAGATTTAAAAAGCCAAAGAACGACATCATATAATGGTAAAGAGATCAATTCATAAGAAAGAACTAACTATCCTAAATATATATGCACCCATACAGGAGCACCCAAGTTCATAAAACAAGTTCATAGAGACCTACAAAGACACTCAGGCTCCCACAAATAATAGTGGCAGACTTTAACACCTCATTGTCAGTGTTAGACAGATGCATGAAACAGGAAGTTAACAGGGATATTTAGGACTTGAACTCAGCTCTGGGTCAAGTGGACCTAGTAGACGCTACAGAACTCTCTACCCCAAATCAACAGAACATAACATTCTTCTTTATGCCACATGGAACTTACTCTACAATCAACCACATAATTGGAAGTAAAACACTCTTCAGCAAATGCAAAAGAATTGGAATCATAACAGTTTATCAGACCACAGTGCAATCAAGTTAGAATTCAGGATTAAGAAACTCACTCAAAACCACACAATTACATGGAAATTGAACAACCTGCTCCTGAATGACCCCTGGGAAAATAATAAAATTAAGGCAGAAATCAAGAAGATCTTTGCAACCAATGAGAACAAAGAGACAACATACCAGAATCTCGGGGACAGAGCTAAAACAGTGTTAAGAGGGAAATTTATAGCACTAAATGCCCATATCAGAAAGCTACAAAGATCTCAAATCAACACCCTAACATCAAAATTAAAAGAGGTAGACGGCAAGAGCAAACTAATTTTTTTTCTTTGTAAGTGTCAAGCTGACCCAACACTATTTATTGATAAGATGCTTCTTTCTCCAAAGATTTCCATAAGTGAATTGGGCATATATGAGTGAATTTGCTTATGGGCTCCTACTGTGATCATTGGACTGTTAGTTTACCCTAAAGCCAATAGTATGTTGCCCAAATTACTATAGCTTTGTAATAAGTCTTGATAAACAATAAAGTTTTTCTGTTATGTTTACTATTCAATATTGTCTATGATATTTCTGGACTCTTGAACATTCACATACGATTTAAAATGAACCTATCGATTTTTAGATTCACGTATTTTAACTATGAAATATATGCTTGGATTATATTAAATTTATAGATTAACTTAGGGAAAGGGTGTAGTATCTTTGATATAAAGAATATTTCAATCAGTGAACATGATAAATTATTTTATTTATTGAGGTTTATAATTTCATTAGGATTTAATAGTTTTTGTTTTAAGATATTTGATATGTTTAACATAAGTGGTACTATTCCTCAGTGTCTACATTTTCAGAAAATATAATTATGTAAAAATACAATTGATTGTCTTGTGTTGACTTGCGTCCAGGTATTTTAATAAACTAATTTAAAAATTCTTATGCATTTCCTTAAATAATTTTGAAGTTTTCATTTAGAGAATCCTTATACATGTGAATAATGACATCAAATGAGATCCACATCTTAAAGAAAAAGCTTTTATAATTTTACCATTAATTATGCTTTTTTAGATATTTGTAGATACCATTTGACTAAGAAGTTACATTCCATTTCCAGTTAGCTAAGTTTATTTTTTAGATTTTAAATGGATTTAATAAATTTAACAAAATGTATTATTTAAATGTTGAATAAAATTAGCAAGTATATTCATCAAATTGAGATAATTCTAAGATTTTATTGTTTATTTTATTGATATGGCAACTTATATTTATTGTTTTTCAATTATTAATCCAAACTGGAATTACAGAAATTTATCATTTTTTCTTGATATATTGACTTTCTAAAATGTTGCAATTATTTTTATATTTTACTTAGGTCTTTGCTTCAATGTTCATTTGTAAACCTGGCGTGAAATTTTTCTTGATTATGTCCTTGTCCAGTTAGATGTCAGTGTTATTCTGAGCCCATTAAGATGGGTTCTCTCTCTCTTTTTATTTACTACAGGCATTTTTCCATGATTGTGATTACTTTTCTTAAATGTTTGATAGAATTTACTGTTGAACAAAAATCTGATCCTAGAGCAGTATTTTGTTTGATTTTGCTTTGGAAAAATTTAAATATTTTAAATTACAAATTTACTAGCTTCACTTATTACTATATGGATCACCAATTTTGTCTCAGGATAGCTTTAAAAATTGCATTCTTAAAAATATTTTACATACATTATCACATTATTTCCACATGTATTATAATATCATCGTGTACCCATAAATATATACAAGTATTTATCAATTAAAAATAAAATAAAAATAAAATGAAATACTATTCATATTATCATTATATTTTTAAAACTCTTTAGTACTGCAGTGATGTATTTTAATGTGCTACCCTGCATTATTTGTGCTTTATTTTTGTATTCTTTTATCAGTCTCATTAGTAGTTCATCAATTTTGTGTTTTGAAAACATCAGCATTTTATTTTTGCATTATAATTTCAGATACTCTTAAGGATAAAAATGAGATTTTACTTACATACTGTAAGTGTCAAGGAGATGCACACAAAGATTTTGTAACTAAGATACAAGGAGTTAAAATGGAAACTGGTGGGTTAATGAAATGTCTTATTTGCGGGAAAATGATTGCCAAAAAACAAAGCAAGATGTATCTATTTTAATAATGACTGTAAAAATAGGTTCAGCAGTATACCCACTTATCTACAATAGCATGTCTCAATAAAATATTCTAATTCTTTATATAAGATTATTCTAACAGAAGCATATGCATATATATGGATATTTTCAATTTTGTTATATTTGCATATATATATATATTTGTTGGATTATTTCATAATAGCGTTAGAACAAATATTTTATGAATTTGTCTTTGCCCACTATATAACAATGATATTATTAGATTGATAAAACGCACACATTTGCATTATTTTTGTATACCCCTCTTTGGGTCAAAGTAGGAAATCCTTTGACAAATCAACAAATAGCTTATCAACAAATAGCTATTCAAATATCATTAACGTATTTATTCAATAAACACTAAATAGCACCTTAATTGAGGGATTGGGTTAGGTTATTTTTACAGTAGCATTTTGCTTCAAATGCTCTTTCATTTGTGTGTTGGTTCACATATTCAAACACTCATTTACCTTTTATCATTTTAAATAGTTTGAAATATTCATTAGTATTAAACTGAGGCTAAAATGTGTATCACTTGGGTAGCCACCCATCCTCCTCCTTTCTTCATCTAGAAGGATCTCTTGTACATCCCTACTCCCATATAAATAGAATTAGTAATATTTTTCACAGAAACTGGATCTCCTCACCACAATACTTAAGACTTATTACAAGGACTTCTAAATTACCCATTCTTTCTCTGGTAGTGCATGCTGCAAATAGAAAAGATTGAGATGTACCAATGACTATATTTTCCTCTGTGTTTAAGAGATAAGGAAAGAATGAGGAAGAAAGAATACTGAAAACATTCTAGTCCTTAGTTTCTCATATGTCTGAGGCAACTATCATTTTTTCTTTCTTCAAATTTTATTTCTCAATTTGGTAAACCATTGAATCCCTCTTTTTGCTTAAACTAGAGTTAGATTATTCTCACTTACAGAGCAAAAAACCCTCTGTTTTTGTTTCTGTATTCCTACAGCCTAGATACTAGAAGTACTAAAAGTGAACACATTGCTCATAACACATTTGTATGTAAATTCTTCATTTTGTAGCCAGATGCCTTCCAGAATGGCTTTAATAGCCTAATTCTTACCAATTGTATATAAGTAACTTTTATCTTACACAATTTTCAACCACACACCTTATTCATTTTTTCACCTTTACTTCTTCAAAATCAATTAGTTCTCCCAGCTTTCATGTTTGTTGAAATATTAGCCACTGGGTCATAAAGATAGAAAGAAGCAAGTGAGTCTAAGAAAAAAACACAAACAATTCTGAGAATTTAAGAACTACAAGATTTGGGAAGATCTTTTTGTTCCACAACTGTTTTAATTTCTCTCCTGACATAAACATGACTCCTGGGTGTTGACCACCATGAGCCTAAAAATGAATGGAGGAAAAGGATTAGAACTGGGTGACGATTAGTAAATACGAATTAGTTAATACAAACATGTTTATATTTAGTGCCCCTGGTAGCTTAAATGGAGAAGAACAAAAGTCATTATGCTCTGTTATAGTTACAAGACAGGGCTGCTTTTTAAAAAGAATGCTTAAGAGGCTTTGAAGTTGAACAATACTTATTATCTCATACAGATATTTAAAACTAAATAATTCTAGTTCCTGATAGGGTATGTCTCCCTTACATTCAAAACTATAATTTTTGGAGAACCTGAAATATATTTGTACACGTTTAATTTTAACAAGTGAATGGAAATTCGAGGAATTGGTTGGCTTCATGTTAAGTCCTAGTAACAAAATCATCTGTAACAAGAGCAAGCATGTATTGAGTGCTCACATGTTTAAATGGGTCTCAAAAAGTAATATGGAGAATTCCATTACTTTTCACAATAACACTTGCAAGTAAGTACTATTAATTTAGTTCCTCTTTATAATTTTTTTTTCAGAATTCTATACTAACTCCATAGAGATAGATATTTACTTTTTCAGCAACTCCACTGGCTGTTTCGATGAGTTAAACTGACATAAATATAGGGAGTCGGAGTGAATTGTACCGTTGTTCGATGATAAAAGATTGAAGATGTAAGCTTCTGAAGACATGCGAGAATGTTAGCTCTGCTCAGACCCCAGAAATGTAGCAGGGATGAAGCCTAAGTATAAAGTATTTTAAAGCAGAAAAGGGTCTGGGCAAGTGTTTTAGTCAATGCTGAAAACAGCTGTCCGATGAATGAGGTAGAAAAGAAAATATGACATACAATAGGTAGTATAATCATGAGTAGAGAACCATAGGTCTCCTAATTAGTTAAGGGTTTTTGCACAAGTTAGTTTTCTTTGCCTGTTCTTCTATTGATTCATTGTTAAAATGAAGATAGTTATATACGTTGATTTAATTGATGGGAGACAACATAAAAATACACACATATAATTTAGTCATTTATAAATCCAAAGCAATGTAGAACTAGCAAAATGATGCTCAATAGTTAATTAGAAAATGTTTCCTGATTTGGTATTCTGGAGCTATAGATAATTAACAACTTCTGACAAGCAGTTCATCTAAACAATACGATTCAATGGCTTTTAATTGAATTATGTCTATGTGTTTGTTACTTCCTTTTGTTTCCCTGCATCAATTTAAGTTCACAATAATAGATACATTAAAACTGCTTACAACCCTATGTCTGCCAGTTAAAGGATTAATTAAGGCAGGTTGAATGCAATTCAATTAATGCTTTTTATCTGGCGGCTGTTTCTTTGCTGGTATATACTTTGTGCTAGTGTCTGTAATAAAATCAGATACTGCCCATAGGTTGCAGCAGTAAGGAATGCCTGGGCCCAGCAGGTTGTTCAATGATAGAATTTAATGATGTCTCACTGAGGCACACACTTGGGGGTCTGGCAACAAAGTTATTGATTAAAAAAAAAAAATGAATGGACCTGTCAGCTTCCAACACAAATTGTTCCACAGATAGACTACTTTTGTCTTGGAAATTTGAGAGGGAACACAAAAGTCGGAGAGTTTGTCTTTGTGGTCTGAAGATCTAGGGTGCTTTGTTACATGATGGGAGGTACTCTACATAATTTTTATAGACTTCCAAAATTCTGAGATCTGGTTGAAAAGGGGGAGTAGTTTCATAGCATTTTAAATCATTTGTCGGGAATGAAAAAATCACTGTTTATATTTCTACCCCACTTGAGCATATTGAGTTGGTATCAGTAAAGAAAACCTAGCAATGACTTAGTCTTTTAATTTTTTTAAGAATGAATTTTTGGATAGGCCCAGTGAATTGTTGCACAGAATAAATCATTGGGGACACTTGGGTTTCAGTTTATATTACATATTCATAGCTTTTTGTGGCAGCCATAGGCCATGAGTCTTAGTCCTGACACCATAAGTCTGTTGGGAGAAGGATACAGTTTGTTTTACACATGCCTTTAAGAGAGTTCCCAGCTGTGTACTCTGCTTTTAAAATGGATGCAAAATTAAACTTAACATAATGACTTCTGCTGGAATCAGTAAGAATTAGTCTTCAGCTATACAGGTGCTGTAGGATAGAATAACTTATTTAAATACTCAAAGTATTTCTGCAAACTTGGATAATTCAGAAAATGAACAGGAAAGTTTATCTCTATTTCAGGTTTTTTTGATCCTTAAATATAAAAACTTATAAAAAGAAAAAGAAATTCTTCCTCGTAGCTAGAATAAATGAGGGGAATGAAAGGTTTTCCAAAATCCTAAAGAGAAATTTTGGAGTCTTCCACTAGATAATATGTAGAGATGTCTAACTTAAGGAGAACCCTTACTCAGAAGATACGTTGTTAGGTTCAGAGAAAGAGAGCTGCTCCATTGTTCTACGCAAGCGTAGTATTGACAGAGGTTTCCACACGGGCAGCGTCCACAGGAACTGCTACAGACGGCTTTCTCTATTGGAGGGCATGTAACTCTAGCAGAGTTGAAAATGGCATTACAATTCTAAACTTGGTTTGGGATACAGTAGGCACCCTTCAAATGATGACCTTCAAGGGTACAGACAGTGACAGCCTTCTGGAGTATTCTTCTGAAGCATTTTATTGGAACAAGGAATAGAAAAGCAAAGGCACCACCTTTAGCTAACTTGATTTTTTACTTTAGAATTTTGGAAGCTACTCCAATAATTTTGAAAACATCATCTTCTGAAAGGTAAAGAACCATACAAGGCCGGGCGCGGTGGCTCAAGCCTGTAATCCCAGCACTTTGGGAGGCCGAGACGGGCGGATCACGAGGTCAGGAGATCGAGACCATCCTGGCTAACACGGTGAAACCCCGTCTCTACTAAAAAAAAAAAAAAAAAAAAAAAAAAAAAAAAAAAAAAAAAAAAAAAGAACCATACAAGCACTTTTATTTTATTTTATTTTATTTTTATGTTTTTGAGACGGAGTCTCGCTCAGTCTCCCCGACTGGAGTGCAGTGACGCGATCTCGGCTCACTGCAAGCTCTGCCGCCCGGGTTCCTGCCATTCTCCTGCCTCAGCCTCCCGAGTAGCTGGGACTACAGGCGCCTGCCACCACGCCCAGCTAGTTTTTTGTACTTTTTAGTAGAGACGGGGTTTCACCGTATTAGCCAGGATGGTCTCGATCTGCTGACCTAATGATCCGCCCGTCTCAGCCTCCCAAAGTGCTGGGATTACAGGCGTGAGCCACGGTGCCCAGCCAATGCAAGTACTTTTACAGTCCCAAACCTAGGGTGTCACATGGCTCATAATTCACCTGAGATTATGAAATCACCGTGATGCCCTACCTTGTAACCATATAGTTAACAGGTTTCGTTTCTTTCTTTTTTTTTTTTTTTTGTAAGCCCACACAGTTTTTCTTAGGGGCTGCAGAAATTGTTGGACTCCATGACTGACACCAAATCCAGCAAGAACAGGTAATTCTCTAGTGCTAGCACTCAGAGCAGCCTTCCTAAATGCTGTTTTTTCAAGGCTCTGCAAAACTGGGAGAAACACTGAGACGTGTTCTGTTCACTTAAAATTCATATAAACAGCATAGTTTCTGCTCTTATTTCAGGGAATTTTCTGGCCAGGAAGTACTAACTTTAGCGTTAGCAGTGTAGTGGTGTCTATTTCCTGGAACAGATATCTGGGCTAATAAGAGGAACTGGTGGTATTTCAGGCCCACCCAAAGCTAGTTTTTATGAGATGCTACTTAGTGTGAACTTGCACCAGTTTTGAATTTATTTATCCTCCTAGATATCCTCGGCCCTAGTTGCTACTTTGGGCTTGACTTACTTGCTCTGTCTTCTTGACAAGAGGCCCAGACATGTGTTGGGCTTTCACATGGTCATGAAGTTCTACCCGCCACTGTAAGCTCATCACTTAACATGATCTGTTGACTCAGTCTTCCTGGTGGCACTGTCGGTTTTTGTGGGAACCCAGCAGTTTTGGAGTCCAGATTCTCCGAACACCACAGGGAAGTCCTAGAGGGTCTGAAAAATACATTCTGGAAGTACGGCTTCCTTCCTTCTACAAAATTTGTAGGGCAAATTTTGACCAAATTAAGACAATTGAGGTAAAAGAACTGGAAGATAAGAATCAGCATTTAGGAATGCTGCTCTGAGTGCTAGCAGTAGAGAACTACCTGTTCTTGCTGGATTTGGTGTCAGGAATGCAGCCCAACAATTTCTGCAGCCCCTAAGAAAAACTGCATGGCCTTACAAAAAAAAAAAAGAAAGAAAAGAAAAAAGAAACCTGTTAACTATATGGTTACAAGGTAGGGCATCACAGTAATTTCATAATCTCAGGTGAATTATGAGCAATGTGACACCCTAGGTTTGGAATTGTAAAAGTACTTGCATTGAATATGCTTCTTTATCTTTCAGAAGATGATGTTTTCAAAATTATTGGAGTAGCTTCCAAAATTCTAAAGTAAAACAATCAAGTTAGTTAAAGGTGGTGCCTTTGCTTTTCTATTCCTTATTCCAATAAAATGCTTCAGAAGAATACTCCATAAGGCTGTCACTGTCTCTACTCTTGAAGGTCATAATTTGAAGGGTGCCTACTGTATCCTAAACCAAGTTTAGAATTGTAACGCCATTTTCAACTCTGCTAGAGTTACATGCCCTCCAATAGAGAAAGCCTTTTCTTCCTGCTGATGGATTGTTCTAAGATGCAGCAGTTTCACAGTTTCCTTAAAGAAATCCTGAAATATTGAGAACATAGTTCTATTTTCCTGAGATATCGTGGCCAGCTTATTAATGTATAACTTTGTTTTTATGCATTCACTCTCTTCATGCACAACTTATTTTTTCCACCTTATGCTTGTTACATCCAATACCTCCATCCTCAATACAAGTATTACCATACAAGCATATCATCAAGCTGTTTTCTAGGAAATCAGATTCAAACAGAACATTTACAAAGAAAGAAAAAGACAGATGGACAAGATCAACCTAGTAAACAGAACTTAGTTTCAGCTGGGTGTCGTGGCACACACATATAATCCCAGCTACCTTACTTGAGAGGCCAAAGTGGGAGAATTGCTTGAGCCTGGGACTTTGAGACTAGCCTGGAAATACAACAAAAGAACTTAGTTTGGAAGAAAACATACATGTCGAATTATAGAATGGTATCAGTTGCTTGCCAATTCTGATTCCATTCTACATGTTTGGATTACATGAGAGAAGTAATGGTGGGACAAGGGTATGAATATAAAAAATGAAAAAAAAAACCCCTACAATTCCTCTATAACTGTGTCAGATACTGAAGCACAAGCAACACTGTTTCTGAACCCATGTGAATAGTGGAACAATAGTGTTACAGAAAAATACTGGAATTTGTATTTAAGAATCTTTCTGTTAAGCAAAGTTCGGGTCTAGCTGGCTTCATTGAATTCCACTAAATATTTTTTGGAAGAAATAATAACATTTCTATAAAAAAATCTGAAAAATTGAAAAGGATGGGATATTTTAATCTTCCTTCTGAACAGTATGAGCTGTTGTGAACAGAAGCAAAGGAGCAGGAGTTTGTACTCCTACCTCAACCAAGCTCTGGATGAATGATACCCTCCACAGGGAGTATAGGCTCAAGCAAAGCTGGTTCCTTTGGCTGAAGGCAATTTACGGAGAGGAATGTGGCTTTGGGCATAGACACTCAACTTTCCTAGCAGCTCAGCAAATGACAGTTTCAGCTCTGAAGCTGGTTATCTGTGTGGTGCACCACTGTACCCACGGCAGATGCATTCTACCCTATTAGCACTTGACTTATTATGATTTGGGTTGAAGAGTCTAAAGGAAAAATGTTACTTTAGCAATTTCTGATGTGTCACAGAATTGGCAAGGGCCAGTGAGAGTTGGCAGTACCCGTGAGCAGGGGGCAATGCCATGTAGGAAGAAGTGTTATTCGGTGAAATTGGCAGTGGTGATTTGTCTCATTGGAAGTAGCAGACCCAAGTGAAATACGGATATCAGGAAGTGCATAGTGGAATCCAACACAAGATCAGTATTGCCTACCTTAAGAAAACAGAAACAGATTTCACTGGAGGAAGCTCAGAGAAAGAGGAAGTAAATGACAAATGTAATGTAGTAGTTAATAAGTTTCATTTATAAGAATTTTTTTACAGCCTTAGGACACCTCCAGATGTGTGTGTGTGTTTCAAAGCTTTAACAATGGGATGGGGAATACTTCTTCCTAATACATATATTATAAGCATATTAAGAATTATGCAGCAAAAGGACAAAAGTTCCCTATGTTGAGTAACTGTGCTTTGGGTCAAAAAGAGAAAAAAAAAAAACCCAAAACAACCTAAAAATTAAATTAGATAGAACATCGTAACATCACAAAATATCAGAGCATAACGTGTATAATAGAATTTTTACAATTCAAATTCCTTTCCTAATGTCTAAACTCATGTTTCTGTGATTCAAATGGAATGCTTAGTTAGATTGACTCACTCGTGTGACAAATTCCAATTATATTCAACTTCCCCAAAATATACTTATTAAACATACCGGCAGTGTGTGCTTATTAAACACACTGGTAATGCTGACCTTCTGTATAGGTTTTCTGAAACTTACATACCTAGGGATAGATCCCAGACTCTTCATACTTTGCTCTTCCACCCGTTATGAAAGAGTCTTAGCAAAAACAATACCCTCTTTAGCTTTCTTATCCTCTGGTGAGAATTCCCCAGTACTCCTTTGGGATTCAATGTCATAGATCTCTTTAGTATCTGTAGTTCCACCCGGTTCCATGCTCAATATCCGTGATACACATATCAGCATAGAATTGCTATGTGTCATAAAACTCAGTTAACTTGTTACTCAAGTAGTGCACAACCATTTATTTAGCACTAGGAAGGAAAATGAGCAGCAGTCACATGGCATGGAGACTGAGTTGCTAGCAGCTGAGCACTGGGCACCTTGGTTCTCGAGAATTTGGTGGAGAACAGCCCTATTTATGAAAGGGCTCCACCACTGCAGGATGGATCCTGAACCAGATCCTGTTCACCTCTTTCTTATTTCCATCTTCTCATTACCAAGACTGATAAATCTCTTCCTGCGCACTGGTTTTGTTTCACATCAACCCACACAGTGTCTCTATTCCAGAAGGTTCTGCTTCCATTTTTCCTTTTGTTTTGAACCTTTGAAATGACCCACATTGACTTGATTCTTTCCCATATACTGCTACTAAGCCATTTTCCACAGTCCACAGGTCTTAAATAAGTCAGACTTCCTTTTAAAGGAAAAGCTATTCAACCCAAAGATCTATAGCATCACTTTTTACAAAACTGCACCTAAGACAACACATAGCAGTTATTATATTACTCCAACAGCTGATTCGTGCTCGTTACAAGAAAAAATTCAATTGTATTTTATGAATAGATGTTACACTTAGAAATATATTCTAATAGTGGCACTTCAAATTGAGAGACTAGGAGTTTTTGTTCTACAATAATATAGGCTTTCCTGAAAACAAAATCACTCATACTGTAATAACTGATCCCATGAAAAAAATAGAGTTGGGCCAGACCATTCAAAACCTATGCAAGTTTATATCTGCATATTATGGAAAGCAACTACTGTTTTATCAACAGATAATGTGAAGAGTCTAGCCAGGCATATCAGTAGGACTGGACGCTGCTTCAGGGGTTTTAAAAAATATTGTCAAAGTGGTGGCTTGTGAGCTCTGAGAGACTGCCTCTGCCATCTGGATGTATTGCTGTGAGCACAGGAGGAAGCGTCAGCTGCCAGAGGTGAGAGCAAGGTGTGCTTCTGTGTGAATGGAGTCTTCGTGAAGCTGAATGCTATCCTGCCTGTACAGCAGTTACATCACACCCCTTTTCTTAAAAGTTAGGATTCTATGCCCACTACTCGAGATTCAAATTACATCTGAAGCAACCCAGTGCTCAAAATAAACCAAGTTTTCCTATTTAACAATCATGTAAGAGCTGATTCGTGTATTAGAAACATGTTTTATCAGAACAAACTGCTACTCCAAATGTTACATATTCAATTGGTGTTTCCTTATGGACTCATTAATAAGTGTGAGCCTGAATGACATTGGTCACAGGCTTCCAAGTTTTATAAGGGAGATCCTGCGTGTGCCATGTTCACTTACAGGCATGACACTGAGTATACTGAACTCAGACACATGCTTTAAAATATTTTGTTGGATAATTGCTTTGATAGAATATGTTTTATAGTTTCAACAAAAATTTGGGTCTTACGTTTGCATGCTCATTAATATTTTTATTTACAGTGATCCAACGAATTAGGGCAGGTTTATTATTAGATTTTTACAAATGTGTATATCAAACCTCAGAGAATTGAATGACTAAAACTAGCATTAAGCATTAAAGTGGGGAGTAAAAACTACTACATTATATCGTTTTTCTGTATCACATTGTGTTTCATGAAGTAAATTCTGGGCCACTTGAAGCTTGGAGGTCGTTAAGTGAAAGAGGATAGAGTAGTATCAGGGAAATAAATGGCCCTCTACCTGACACATTAAAAGTGAATGAAGTGGCTGAAGTACATAAAACTGAAAAAAATGTGGGGACGTCATTAGAGTTAAATGGCTTTCTCATGTAACTTAAATTGTTCTTTAAATATCTGCTACCCAGAATTTTTTTTAATCAATCGTTTTCTTAATCACTGATTATGTCAAATGTCTAAGATTTTGAAAAACAGTTCATTTATAAAAGCATTTATGTACAATGAAAATATTAACCACACAGACATTCATACACACATATATACACACACAAACAACATATATAACACTAAAACATCATAACACATAATTAGTGTCTAAAAATAATACCTCCACCCTGTCAAAAATACAGGATGGTATTATTGTGAATTTAATTAAATGATTCAGGCATGACTGCACAGCTAGCCTGTCTACAGATCTCAGGATTTTGGAGGCAATTACTTTAAATCTGAACTCATCTTATTCATTATCATTAGTGGTATCACAGGTTTTTACGGCATTTATATGATTTAGGCCTTAACACAATTTGTAAGAGTGAATGGAGCTTAAATACCAATCTTTTTATTAAATAATGTAATTTTAGATAAAGAATTTAGAGTTGAATAGCTATCTTTTCAATATGTAGCTGGCTTAGTCCATTTGTGCTGCTATTTTAAAAGAAAGAAAGGAACTACCACTACCTGAATGGCTTATGCATACAAGAAATGAACTTCTTGGACGTGGTGGCTCACGCCTGTAATCCCAGAGCTTTGGAAGTCCGAGGCAGGCGGATCACGAGGTCAGATCGAGACCATCCTGGCTAACACGGTGAAACCCCCGTCTCCACTAAAAATACAAAAAATTAGCCGGGCGTGGTGGCGGCGCCTGTAGTCCCAGCTACTCGGGAGGCTGAGGCAGGAGAATGGCGGGAACCCGGGAGGCGAAACTTTCTGTGAGCCGAGATCGCGCCGCAGAGGAAGTCTGAGATTAAGGCACCAGCAGAGTTGATGTCTGGTGAGGGCCTGCTTCCTGGTTCATAAATAGTGCCTTCTCCTTGTGACCTCACATGGCCGAAGGGCAAGGGGCCTCTGTGGATTTCTTTAACCAGACCACTAATTTCATTCATGAGGGCAGAGCCTCCCCAAGACCTCACTTCCAAGTACCATGGATTAAAGGAATAAATTTTAGCACTCATATTTTGAGGGGATGCAAATATTCATTCTATGGCAATAGGGATATTTATTGACAGGGTTCAAACATAGTCATAAAACATTTGGTTGTGTATCTAAATGGAAGCATTCATGCACAATTCACGTCAGTTTGCTCATATCTGACAATGCAGTTATAATTGATATGTCCCCTTATTCAGTATTTAAGGATGAGATGCTTGGGTAAGATAATAAATAAAAAGTCAGACATGAAACACTTTTTGTGTGACAAAAAATTTATTTATTAGAATCAAATATTTGTAGGAAGTATAACCACAATTGCCTCTGTGATTGATGTTTTACTTCATTACAAAAAAAACTTGCTTGTCCTGAAAAACATAAGTATTATGAAACTACAAATTTCTAGTAAATACCCCTAACCCAAATAAATATGAAGTGATTTTTTGTAGACTGAGGTGAACATAATAATATTGATTTTATTGTTAGTTTTTTAGATGGGATTTTCAGGAAAAAAGTGTGCCTTTGATTAGAACCTCATTTATTCTGTGTAATTGCTGTTCCATTCAAAACTATTTGTGTATATGTATTCAGTTGCATTAATATCAGTTTACATTTATGATTTTTTAATTCTATTAGTTAACATTTATTGCTTAGAAGAATAAATAACAAATTTGTAATATATAGACAAAATGTAAAATGGGTTAGGCTCTCAAAATGATCAAAACTGTAGCCTTCTTGTAACCCTCAAAATCAATGTAAAAACTATTTTCAGGAGCACTTTAAAACATATAAAATATTGTATCTTTAAAATACAAAAAAACTAGCCGGGCGAGGTGGCAGGCGCCTGTAGTCCCAGCTACTCGGGAGGCTGAGGCAGGAGAATGGCGTGAACCCAGGAGACGGAGCTTGCAGTGAGCTGAGATCTGGCCACTGCACTCCAGCCTGGGCGACAGAGCGAGACTCCGTCTCAAAAAAAAAAAAAAAAAAAAAAAAATAATAATAATAATAATATTAATTTAGTAAAAACTGTTTCCTTTAATATCAAAAATATAATTTCAAGTTAATGAAACAAAAACTATTTCTGTAAGAATAAGAATTGTTAAGTTTTCAAAAATTCTATCTCATTCTCTAATTATTATAAAACTTCACACTTCTTCTGAGAGTCATTTTGAAATACATGGAAATTATTTTCTCAATTTAGGTTCCCTTTTAAGAAGTTGTCTAATTTATAAGAGAAGTTTGAACTCTGTGATAAACATGACAGACCTAAGCCTGGAAATAAGGCACATTTTGAATAAATTATCTTTACAGGATAATTCAGGGTATAGAAAATCTTGTTGCTTTGGTTCAAAATCCACAGACTATGGCCTAATTTAATTTAAAACTTTCTGAATCTGTTTTCTTGTTTGGTAAATAGAGAGGAAAATGCAGAAATTGTTAAAAGAAGAAAATCCAAGTTTTGAGAATTTTGAAAAAATATGGCTTTACCAAAATAACAATAATTTCAGAGTTGTTTTATGAGGTGAAAAGACTACCTTCTCAGGATTATTCTCACTCCAGCATGTCCAGGATAAATTAAACATTGGAATGGAAAATAATTATACATACATTTCAGAACCTCTATACATTTTGTTCACTTTCTAAAATCAGGTGGAAATAGAAAATGATTCTAAATTTAACTTTTTACTTACACTTTGTTATAATGTTAATATGTTGACATTCCAAATCTCATAGCATCATTTAATGCCTGAAAGACAACATTATAGAAAATGACTGAAAACTTCAGAATTATTAAGTGATATAGAGAAGTGCTTTAGTAAATAATTTTGTCGTTATGGTTGTTCGTGTTTTTCAAATAGACTAGATATCATCATAATGCATAAAACTTAAATTTCATAATGACTGATTTTTATCTTTAAAAAATTTAACACAAATAATTCTGCTCAAATATAGCTAACACACAATATCTATAGTTGGAAGAATATAAACACAATATTAAATTTTGGACACAGCTAACAGCCACACTTAATAACTCTAAAATAATCATGAGAATGGCATTAACAATCCTTGTTTGTTGTGTCAGTGATTTGGCTGTATATATTTGCTTCTAAAGTATGCCTGCACTCAAAAATTAACATTAATATCTACAACTTTACACACATCTGTGTCAGACTGCCACAGTTACTAGAGATGGTCACTATGACAGTTACTATTGTTACTACTTGAGACCATCATTATGACTGTTACTACTGTTACTACTTGAGACCATCATTATCAGAATTACTACTGTTACTGCTTGAGACTGTCATTACCAGACTGAAGGAAGAAGGACAAATGTAGAAATGAAAACTTAAGACAAAAGGAACTGTTTTAAAGGAAGGGGTCAGGGGAAGAAGAGCTCCCTGCTTCTAGTGAGCAAAGGTAGTAACCTGAGCTTCCACAATCCTTCGTGTTTATTGAGTAGAATGAGCAGGGAGGAGGAGGTAATGACTGGTCAGCTGCTTAATTGATCACAGGTTCAAATTATTGCTAACAGGCTTCAAATGTACCCTGTAGATAATCACAAGAAACGCTTGTGCCTGGCTCGTGACTGACCTCAGTATTCCTTCTGGTGGCCGATGCAGTTTGTCAGTTTGCCAACATTCTGCTTTTATGAGAACAGTTTGCTGTTTACTAATATAGCCTCCAGTGGTATACAGAGTTGATCATGACCCTCATGGCCTTCAGCACACATCTATGATAATGAATATCTCATGATAATTTAATTATGTCTATTCGTTTATTTATAAAGTCAAAATGGAAAGGATTAGGTCCACTGTTCATTTCTTATTAAAATTTCTTAAGAAATGTTAAAAGAGTAATTTCAAATCTTTATAATCCCACTAAATTAAAACAATAACAGTAGATATTGTGAGAGTACTAAATATCAATAGTACTTGATACTTGAATATTAGTACTCAAATACTTGATATTTAGTACTATTGATATTTAGTATTTCAAGGTCAAATTAGAAAGTTTGAGCTAAATTTTGTAGTATTTGAAATGAAATAGCAATACTAGATCTACAAATTTGCAGACACCAGCAACTGTCTAAATCCATACATACTTCTGGCCATTGTATACCCCAGAGAAGTGGCTGCATAAGAAAATGTAAAGAGTTGGACAATGTTAAGTTTTGATCTGGGACTTCTTTAGTGAGTATGTGATGAATGATTGGTCCTACCAACCCTGTAGCTCTAAATACTACTACAGTGTGGGAAGAAATCTGCACTAGTGTTTGTTGCAGAGACTAAGCCAAAGCTTCATCCTAGCCAAATCACATTTGACCTGCCAGACAACATCAATAACTACAGTGCTGTTTGCATGGTGTGATTTCAGTAGCTTTTGTCTTGACAGTTCAGGCTGCAATAACAAAATACTGTTGACTGGGTGGTTTAAGCAACAGATTTTATTTCTTACAGTCTAGGGGCAAGGACATCCAAGACCAAAGTGCCAGTAGATTCAATTCCTGGTGAGAAACGTCTTCCTGGCTTACAGGCAGCAGCCCTCTCCTTGTGTCCTCACAGGGGAGAGAGCGAGGGAGAGAGAGAGAGCGCAGCTGGGGAAGAGAGAAAAAGAGAATGAGCTCTACTCTTTCTTCCTCTTCTTATAATGACACTGATGTTATTATAGGCCCCCACCCAGATTACCTCATTTAAACAAAATTATTTTCCAAAGCCCCACCTCCAAATACCATCATATTGAAGGTTGGGACATTAACATATTTTTAAATTTGAATATTTAATTTAAATTCATGGGGTACACATGCAGGTTTGTTACAAGAGTGTATCTTATGATGCTGATATTAGAGCTTCTATTGATCGCATTACCTTTATAGTGAACATAGTACCCAATAGGAAGTTTTTCAGGCCTTGCCCCTCTTCTCCCCTCCCTGCCTTTGGATTCTCTAGTGTCTATTGTTCCTGTCTTTATGTCTGTGTGCACCCAAGATTTAGTTCCCACTTATCAGTGAGAATATGCAATATTTGTCTTTGAGTTTCTGCATGCATTCACTAAGGGCAGTGACTTCCAGCTGCATGTGTGTTGCTGCAAAGGACATGATTTTGTTCTTTTTAATGGCTGCGTAGTATTCCATGGTGTGTATGTACCATATTTTCTTTATCTAATCCACCATTAGTGGTCACCTAGGTTGATTTCATATCTTTGCTATTGTGAATAGTACTGCAATGAACATACAAATGCATGTGTCTTTTCGTTAGAAGGATTTATTTTTATTTTGGTATATACCAAATATGTTGCGTATATATTGCTAGTTGGATGATAGTTCTATTTTTAGTTCTTTGAGAAATCTCCAAACTGGTTTCCACAATGGATGAATTAATTTAAATTTCCACCAACAGTGTATAAATGTTCCCTTTTCTCTGAAGTCTGGACAGCATCTACTCTTATTTGACTTTGTATTAATAGCCATTCTGAGTGGTATGAGATGGTATCTTATTATGGTTTTGAATGCATTTATCTGATGATTAATGATATTGAGCATTTTTTCATATATTTATTGGTCACTTGCATGTCTTCTTTTGAGAAGTGTATGTTCATGTCTTTTGACTACTCTTTAATGCAGTTATTTGTTTTTTGCTTGTTAATTTAAGTTCCTTATAGATTCTAGATATTAATTATTTGTGCAATGCGTAGTTTGCAAAATTTTTCTCCCATTCTGTAGGCTTTCTACTCTGTTGATAGTTTATCTTGCTGTGAAGAAGCTCTTTAGTTTAATTAGGTCCTGCTTGTCAATTTTAGCTTTAGTCACAATTGCTTTTAAGGACTTAATCATAATTTCGTTGCTATAGCTGATGTCCAGAAACGTTTTTCTTAGATTTTCTTTTTTTTTAAATTATACTTTAAGTTCTAGGGTACCAACGTGCAGGTTTGTTACATATGTATACATGTGCCATGTTGGTGTGCTGCACCCATTAACTCGTCATTTACATTAGGTATATCTCTTAGATTTTCTTTGAGGATTTTTTGTAGTTTGAGATCTTACATTTAAATCTTTAATACATCTTGAGTTGATTTTTGTATATGGTGATTGGTAGAGTTCCAGTTTCATTCTCCCCAACATATCCAAAGCATTCAGGCAAGTGAAAGAAATACAAGGCATCCAAATAGGAAAAGAGGAAGTAAAATTATCCCTCTTTGCTTACTATATGAATCTATACCTAGAAAACCCTAAAGATTGCCAAAAGGCTTTTAGATCTGATAAACAACTTCAGTAAAATTTCAGGATACAAAATCAATGAACAAAAATCAGTAGCATTTCTAAACACCAATATCATTCAAGCTCAGAGCGAAATCAAGAATACAATCTCATTTGTAATAGCCACAAAAAATAAAATTCCTAGGAATGTGTTACCATGGAGGTGAAAGACGTCTGCAAAAAGAACTACAAAACACTGTCGAAAGAAATTACAGATGATACAAACAAATGAAAAAAAAAAAGTATTCCATGCTCATGGATTGGAAGAATCCCTATCACTAAAATGTCCATACTGCTCAAAGCAATCTACAGATTCAATGTTATTCTTATCAAATTACCAACATCAGTTTTCAAATTCATATGGAACAACAACAACAAAAAAGGGGGGGGGCCTGAAAAGTCAAAGCAGTCCTAGGTAAAAACAACAAACCCTGAGGTATCACATTACTGGACTTCAAATTGTACTGTAACACAACAGTGAGAAAAACTGCATGGTTCTGGTACAAAAACAGATACATACATCCATGGAACATAATGGAAAACCCAGGTATATATCTGCATATCTATGATCAATTGATTATTGACAAAGTCCACAAAAATAAGCAATGAGGAAAAGAGTCCCTATTCCACATAAATTTTTGAGGTACACAAACATTCAGTACAGAAGAGCTTACATCAGATGGTCATTTTAGCTGCTTATTCTGGAAGTGGGCAGGAATTGACTACAGCGTTTCATATGGAAACTATTTGGAGTGAGGGACACGCTCTACAACTTGATTCCAGTGGTGGATGCAAGACTCTATATGTTACCAAAACTCATTAGACTACACATATAAAACGGGAAAACCTAATGACATTTAAATCATTCTTTGATAAAGCTGTTTTTTATTGTTTTAAAAAAGAAGAAAACTATGGACGTATAATATTTTGAATTCAAGAAAGTATTTCTTTTATAAAATACTTCATAATCCTATAAAAATGATGAATGACTATGAACATAATGATAGCTAAGTTGTTTTGATGTAGCCTTGTAAAACACCTTTTAAAAATTATTTTAGTTCAGTATAGTCAGTTTAGAAAAAACCCTACATACTACACTATTTGTTTTTTGTGGAGTTTTAATATGTTACACTTGTGAACTACAGTAAATATTAATGTATTATAGCATAAGGATTTCATCTATTTTGTGATATTGGAACTGCTTTCTATGCAAGCTCTATTGTCAAAGATAATAAAGACATATTCAGGTTTCTTACATGTAATTGATTAAGAATTCTTCTAAGAACTAGAATTGTTCAATGCCCAGAGAATTGGTGATGCTCCCTCATAGAAGGCTACAGTTAAGAACTCAAACTGTTGTGTAAAAAATGCATTAAAAATAGTCATTCCTTGAAAAATATTGTCAATTAGTTGACTTAATTTATTTTATAAAACGCTCCACCCAACAAATGCAGAATATACCCTCTTTTTACAGGCATGTAGACTGAAATAGATCATATTATGGATAAATCGCAGTAATTTTAGAAGAAAACAAAGAGAAGAGTCTACAAGATTCAAGATGGGGGAAACTAACTATTACAATAAACCAGAGTGATGATTTACTACTCAATAGCACACTTTCCATCCTGGAATCCCATGCCAACTCCAAATATCAATCAATCATGAGAATAAACTAAATACATTTTTAAATAATCAACATCTAAAAGACTACCTTGTTAAGCTCTTTCTAAGAATGACAGTGAGGAAGTGATACACAAAAAGAGAGTAATTGAGAAAAAAAATGAAACAAGAGAGAAGAAAGAAACAAAACAAAACAAAAATCCAATGCTCAAGATGAACTAAATGTATAAGATGATGGACTAGTGCAATTCTGGGATAACAGCTGTGTTGCTGACTTGACAGAGCCAGGAGGTCAGATAGGAGCATGAAGAAGGTGAGCTCTTCAAAGAATATCACTGAAACTAGACAAAATTAATAATTATGAGGGATTTTTAATGTATTGACTGTATTTGCATCAATGAATTGGGAACCATTTAATGGTAAGTACATAGAAATATGGACAAACCAAGAAAAGAGTCAACAGTTAACACCAGGTAGAAAAAAAAGGTTATATGAAGAGAGATAAAAATCCAGATTACTATATGTCACAAATTTAAAATATGTTTACATTGTCAAAATAGTATAAAATTATAATACAACCATTATGGAAAACTGGAAGAATATTGTTTTAGTCCATTTTCATGCTGCCAATAAACATATATCCGAGACTGGGCAATTTACAAATAAAAGAGGTCTAATGGATAATTCACAATTCCACATGGAAGACCTACAATCATGGTGGAAGGCAAGGAGGAGCAAGTCACATCTTATGTGAATGGTGGCAAGCAGAGAGAGAGAGAGTTCGTTCTGGGAAACTCTACCTTATAAAGCCATCAGATTTTCTGAGACTTACACACTGTCATGAGAACAGCATGAGAAAGATCTGCCCCCATGATTCAATTACCTCCCACTGGTCACTACCACAACAGGTGAGAATTCAAGATGAGATTTGGGTGCGGACACAGCCAAACCATATCATTCTGCCCCAATCCTTCCCAAATCTCATGTCCTGATATTTCAAAACCAATCATGCTTTCCCAACAGTCCCCCAAAGTGTTAACTCATTTTAGCATTAACTGAAAAGTCCACAGTCTTTGGACTTTCACCAAGGCAAATTCCTTTCACCTATGAGCTTGTAAAATCAAAAGCAAGTTAGTTACTTCCTAGATACAATGGGAGTACAGGCATTTGGTACACACACCCATTCCAAATGGGAGACATTGGCCAAAACAAAGGGACTATAGGCTCCATGCAAGTCCAGAATCCAGCAGGGCAGTCAAATCTCAAGTTCTAAAATGATGACTTTTGACTCCATGTCTCACATCCAGGTAATGCTGATGCAAGAGGTGGGTTCCCATGGTGTTGGGCAGCTCCACCCCTGTAGCTTTGCAAAGCATAGCTCCCCCCTCCTGGCTGGAAGATGGTGGTCCTCTTCTTACACCTCTGCTAGGCAGTGCTCCAGTGGGGACTCCATGTGGGGCTCCAATCCTACAATCCCCTTTTGCACTGCCCTAGCCTAAGTTCTCCATGAGGGCCCCACCCCTGCAGCATACCTCTGCCTGGGCATCCAGGTGTTTCCATACATCCTCTGAAATTGAGGCAGAGGTTCCCAAAACTCAATTATTGACTACTGTGGACTCGCAGGCTTACCACCACATGAAAGCTGCCAAGGCTTGGGGCTTGCACCCTCTGAAACCATGGCCCAAGCTCTGTTTTCCCCTTTCAGCCATGGTGGAGCAACTAAGGCACAGGGTACCAAGTCCCTAGGCTACACACAGCATGGGGACTCTGGGCCCAACCCATGAAATCATGTTTTCCTCCTAGGCCTATGGGCCTGTGATGGAGGGGCTGCCGTGAAGACCTCTGACATGCCCTGGAGACATTTTCCCCATTGTCTGGGGGATTAACATTTGGCTCCTTGTTATTTATGCAAATTTCTGCAGCCGGGTTGAATTTCTCCTCAGAAAATGGGATTTTCTTTTCTATCACATTGTCAGGCTTCAAATTTTCCAAACTTTTATGCTCTGCTTCCTTTGTAAAACTGAATGCCTGTAACAGCACCCAAGTCACATATTGAATCCTTTACTGCTTAGAAATTTCTTCCACCAGATACCCTAAATCATCTCCCACAAGTTCAAAGTTTTACAAATCTCTAGGGCAGGGGCAAAATGCCACCCGTCTCTCTGATAAAAACATAACAAGGGTCACCTTTGCTCAAGTTCCCAATAGGTTCCTCATCTCCATCTGAGACCACTTCAGCCTGGACCTTATTGTACATATCACTATTAGCATTTTTGTCAAATCCTTTCAGTAAGTCTCGAGGAAGTTCCAAACTCTCGCATTTTCCTGTCTTCTGAGCCCTCCGAACTGTTCCAACCTCTGCCAAGTTCCAAAGTCACTTCCACATTTTCGGGTATCTTTTCATCAGTTTCCCACTCTACTGGTAACAATTTACTGTATTAGTCCATTTTCACAACGCTGATAAAGACATACCTGAGATGGGGTGATTTACAAAAGAAAAAGGTTTAATGGAGAACTCACAATTCCATGTGGCTGGGGAAGCCTCACAATGATGGTGGAAGGCAAGGAGGAGCAAGTCACATCTTATGTGGATTGCAGCAGGCAAAGAGAGAGAGAGTTTCCACAGGGAAACTGTCCTATAAAGCCATCAAATTTTGTGAGACTTATTCACCATTAGGAGAATGGCACAGGAAGCACCTGCCCTCATGTTTCAACTACCTCCCACTGGGTTCCTCCCACAGCACATGGGACTTCGAGATGAGATGTGGGTGGGAACACAGCCAAACAATATCAGATATTTTTTGCACATATTTGTATGTGCATGTGGGTGTGTGTATATGTGTTTGTTTTTGTATTGTAGGTAAGCTAAGTCATTATGTTCCATAGGAGAAATTCAATAAATGGTATTTTAATAACATACAGCTAACTAGACATACTATTTATAATGGCAAATATCAGAAAAAATTAACAACAAAAATAATTATTTCCAAGAAGTAGTAATTGAGGACAGAAACAGGTAGGGCAAGGTTTATTTTAAGGCTGAGGATTATTTGACGTTTTTATCTTGTACCTGTATTACTATGATCAAAATAAATTTTATAAATAAAGTTTATTAAAGATATACGATGTCAAATGATCTTTAAAATATGGATAAATGCTCTAAATTGAGATGGCTGATGAGGTAAATGACAATATCCTATGAATATTTTGCTTAGAAATTTGTTTTGAAATAATCTAAAAAGATGTGGTTTTGTCTTGGAATATTTTACATTTTTAAAATCTCCATACTTTCTGATTCTTAATGCCCTGCTTTCTTTAGCCTTCTAAGGGAAATATATATTTTTTTGTTGGATCAATCTTGAATTTTCCCTTTAAATATATAATTTGCTGATAAGTAAATAAGAACAATACTGAAGACAGCAAAGTAAACAACCTTTTTATTCATAAAATATATTAGCATAGGAGAGAAGGTAGGAGGAAAGAGAAAACTCTTTCTGAATGAATTTTTGAAAATATGAAGGGAAGTTTTGGAACCATTTTAGGGAGTGAAACAATACACACATCTTAGACACAGTGAGGGCTAATCTAGGTACAAAGTTATAATCAAAGATTCATTAGTCTTACTACTCATCTAATTAAAGAGAGAGACTTAAATCTTTCACGAAGTCTTTTAAAGAATGACAACAGAATAGAATTTCATAATAATCAAATGGGTAGAGCTCTCCTGACCCTCTGTGTCCTTTTTGCCCCCACTCTCTCTTCACACTATCTGTGTGTGTGTAAGCATTTCATTTAACATTTATTTTGTGGGTTCTTACCTCCAAATTTGGACCTATAGTCAAAAGATCAAGTGCAACTAAAATTAAATTTAGCAGATAAATCCTGAGTCAAGAACATATTGTTACTGTGATCATCTAGCAATAAGCCATGGTACCAAGAATTTTAGGTTGAGTATAATATATGAGTGTTTTTAGACTAATTCAGCAAAAATAGAGGAAAATAGAAGATAAAAATTATAGTTTTTCAAACAATCTTATTTTGATAAAAAAATATAGATAATTAAAATACATTTTATGTGAGTTTATGAAATGGAAGATACTGAAAAAACATAAAATTGTAATCTAGACATAGTCTTTAACTGAAATGTGCAAAAATACCAATTTCTTAATGCATTAGAACTCTTTTGGGACAGATGGAGGAAATAAACACTTAAACTAGTTCAAAGTCATTTTCTTACTATATTGAAACATATCAGATCACTTAGGCGCTTAGTTGATGCTATGGGACTTGCCATCAAACACACTTTGAAATTATTGTTTTAGCTCACCCCAACAAATAGCTGTAAGTTCTGCTACAGGCTTAATACATTAAAACCTTATATCTTATTTGAATCACAATCCACAAACTAGTCCACAAAACTACCCTTCTCTATCTAGAATGATACCATCTTAGAAAATGTGGTCTCTAACTCTGCAACAACAGAGAAAGAAAGGGTAGTAGCATCTTGTAAAACATTTTTTAAAAATAGACCTGGAAATGTTTTAAATCACATTTGCTCTAATCCGTTGGTTTGACAAAGTCATACAGCCTCAACTTAGCTAAAAGGTAGATGTGTCTTTGAAGAGTGGAGTAAGATGGAAAACATACCCTGGGTAAGTAAATGAAGAGGGAAAATAAGGTTGTTATAAAAGGGATGACTAATGACCAGTGATGATGAGCTTTTTTTCATGTTTGTTGGTCACATAAATGTCTTCTTTTGAGAAGTGTCTGTTCATATCCTTCACCTACTTTTTGATGGGGTTGTCTGTTTTTTTCTTGTAAATTTGTTTAATTTCCTTGTAAATTCTGGATATAAGACCTTTGTCAGATGGATAGATTGCAAAACTTTTCTCACATTCTGTAGGTTGCCTGTTCACTCTGATGACAGTTTCTTTTGCTGTGCAGAAGCTCTTTAGTTTAAATAGATCCCATTTGTCAATTTTGGCTTTTGTTGCAATTGCTTTTGGTGTTTTAGTCATGGAGTCTTTCCCCATGCTATGTCCTGAATGGTATTGCCTAGGTTTTCTTCTAGGGTTTTTATGGTTTTAGGTTTTATGTTTAAGTCTTTAATCCATCAATCCATTTTTTTTTTTTTTTTTTTTAGACAGAGTCTCATTCTGTTGCCCAGGCAGATCACAGTGGCGTGATCTCAGCTCACTGCAACCTCCGCCTCCTGGGTTCACATGATTCTCCTGCCTCAGCCTCCCGAGTAGCTGGGATTATAGGCACACACCACCACGCCCAGCTAATTTTTTGTGTATTTTTAGTAGAGACGGGATTTCACTATGTTGGCCAGACTGGTCTCGAACTCCTGACCTCGTGATCCACCCTCCTCGGCCTCCCAAAATGCTGGGATTATAGGCATGAGCCACTGCACCTGGCTGTCTTTAATCCATCTTGAGTTAATTTTTGTATAAGGTATAAGGAAGGGGTCCAGTTTCTGTTTTCTGCATACAGCCAGCCAGTTTTCCCAGCACCATTTATTAAATAGGGAATCCTTTCTCCATTGCTTGTTTTTGTAAGGTTTGTCGAAGATCAGATGGTTGTAGATATGTGGTGTTATTTCTGAGGCCTCTGTTCTGTGCCATTGGTTTCTGTAACTGTTTTGGTACCAGTACCATGCTGTTTTGATTACTGTAGGCTTGTAGTGCAGTTTGAAGTCAGATAGCATGATCCCTCCAGGTTTGTTCTTTTTGCTTAGGATTATCTTCTCTATACGGGCTCTTTTTTCATTCCATATGAAATTTTAAGTAGCTTTTTGATAAGATCTCACACCAGTTAGAATGCCGATCATTACAAAGTCAAGAAACAACATGCTGGTTAGGTTGTGGAGAAATAGAAACGCTTTTACACTGTTGGTGGGAGTGTAAATTAGTTCAACTATTCTGGAGGACAGTGTGGGTGGTTCCTCAAGGATCTAGAACCAGAAATACCATTTGACCAGGAAATCCCATTACTGATTATATACCCAAAGGATTATAAATCATTCTACTATAAAGACACATACATACGTATGTTTACTACAGCACTATTTGCAATAGCAAAAGACTTAGAACCAACCCAAATGCCCATCAGTGATAGACTGGATAAAGAAATGTGGCACATATACACCATGGAATACTATGCAGACATAAAAAAGAATGAGTTCATGTCCTTTGCAGGGACATGGATGAAGCTGGAAACCATCATTCTCAGCAAACCAACACAGGAACAGACAATGAAACACCACATGTTCTCACTCATAAGTGGGAGTTGAACTATGAGAACACATGGACACAGGGAGGAGACTATCACATACTGGGGCCTGTTGGGAGTGGGGGGCAAGAGGAGGGAGAGCATTAGGACAAATAGCTAATGCATGCAGGGCTTATAACCTAGATGACGGGTTGATAGGTGCAGCAAACCACCATGGCACGTGTATACCTATGTAACAAACCTGTGGGTTCTACACATGTATCCCAGAACATAAAGTAAAATAAAATACAAGGAGGTGACTGATGATAGGAGGAGCACTAATGGCTAAGCCTTAGTGTATTTTATTAAGGGTTTATATAGCAAAAGTGTAACCTAAAAGAGAGATTGAGAAATTGTAGACCAGGGAAGTAGGAGAAAACAAAGTTTTCTGTTCAGGAAGTCAAGCAAATGCAATGTTTTCAGAAGGAGGGAATGATCAATTGTGTCAAATGTTGCTTATATGTAAAATGAGAACTGATATTGGCCATTAAATTAACAAATATAATGCATAGTGGTGATGTGTCAATAACAATATTAGTAGAGTAGTGGGAGAAAACTATGAAAAGAAGGTAAAAGTGAAAGAATAAGCAGAGGCCGAGTGCAGTGGCTCATGCTTGTAATCCCAGCACTTTGGTAGGCTGAGGTCAGGAGTTCAAGACCAGCCTGGCCAGCATGGTGAAACCCCATCTCTACTAAAAATACAGGAGGCTGAGATTACAGTGAGCTGAGATCGCGCCATTGCACTCCAGCCTGGGCGACAGTGTGAGGCTATGTCTCAAAAACTAAAACAAACAAACAAATAGAATAAGCAGAGAAGCTCTGGATATAGTTCACATAGTTCTTTAAGGGAGTTTTACTAACAAGCGATAGAGAAAAATGAGAAAATGTCTGGAAAGAGAGGAAGAGCTGAGTTATTTTTTATGAAAGAGATGACAAATTTTATACATGCATATGAGAATGATAAATAGAGAACATAAATGTCAGGATGTAGGACAGAGTGTGGTAAATTACTGGGTGATTACTGAGTTAGCAAGAAAAAGCATCTAGTTCATGAATAGAGATTTGACCTTAGGAAGATGGGCGCTTCATTCATAATAACAGGAGTGAAGGCGAAGCAGAGCATATGAATATGACTGCTAGTGGGCATGTGGTGGGAGTTTACAGAAGTTCTGTTCTGATTATCTCATTTCTAAAAAAAGTAGCAAATACTCCATCATAAATATAAGACTAAGAGCAGGTCGGTATTAAAGGAGTGAAAAAAGCCTAACAGGCTTATCTAGAAGAGTGGGAGAGTGAATAGACTAGGACACATGGTCTAATTCTTGATCATCATTAAAATTCAGCCTCATGATTTTACATGAGAACAGTCAAAATGGATTTGCATTTTTCTCTAGCCATGTGCAGCTGCACAGGTGCTAGTGTATAAAAACAGCAAAGGTAAAAAATGCTGCGGTTATGGAATTGCCTTTTATAGCCGTTTAATAAAGCCAATGAGGAACAAGTAAGGGAGATAGGCATCTATGAGGGGACTTGGAAAAGGTCATGGGAAAATAAAAGACTAAAAAGTATACACTTTATTTCTCAACATAAGCTCCATCAAGTTCAAGATACTTTTGTAAGCAATGATACCAGCCAATTGTTCCATCCCTAAAGAACTGAGGGTTCCGGAAATTTAATCATGTCTTTACAGCCTTTTTTACATGATTAACTGAAGAAAACTAGATGCCCTTTAAAGGGAATTTTTAAAGATTAGGAAACAAAAAGAAGTCAGGCAGAGGCAAATCAGGACTGTATAATGGACGCCTAATGATTTCTCATTGAAAATCTCACAAAATTGCCCTTGTCTGATGAGAGGAATGGGCACAAGCATTGTCATGTTGGAGAAGAACTCTCTGATGCAACTTTCCTGGGTATTTTTCTGCTAAAGCTTCGGCAAACTTCCTCAAGACACTCTCATAATAAGCAAATGTTATTTTACTTTGGCCCTCAAGAAAGTGTTGCTATGACCTTTGCTCTTAATGGTCCATTTTGTTTTGACTAGGCCACTTCCCCCTCTTGGTAGCTATTGGATTGACTGTGTGCTGTCTTCAGGATTATACTGGTAAAACCATGTTGCATCTCATGTTGCAATTCTTCAAAGAAATTCTTCAGGATCTTGATCCCACTTGTTAAAAATTTCCATTGAAAGCCCTGCTGTGTTTGTAGCTCATCTGGGAACAATGGCTTTGGCATCCATCACTTGGAAAGTTTGCTCAACTTTAATCTTTCAGTCAGAATTGTGTAAGTTGAACCAGTTGAGATGTCTACGGTGTTGCCTAGTGTTTCTGCTAGTGACTTTGGTCCTCTTCAATTAAGGCATAAACAAGATGAATTTTTTTTCCTCGCAAATAGATGTGGTTGGTCTGCCACTGTGGACTTCATCTTCAGCATGGTCTCATCCCTTCTTAAAATGAGTTATCACATGGTGAAACCCCGTCTCTACTAAGAATACAAAAATTAGCCGGGCGAGGTGGCGGGCGCCTGTAGTCCCAGCTACTCGGGAGGCTGAGGCCGGAGAATGGCGTGAACCCGGGAGGCGGAGCTTGCAGTGAGCTGAGATCCGGCCACTGCAGTCCAGCCTGGGTGACAAAGCGAGACTCCGTCTCAAAAAAAAAAAAAAAAAATGAGTTATCAATTTGTAAACTGCTGATTTCTTAGGGACATTGTCCACATAAAGTTTTTATAAAGCATCTAATATGTCACTGTTCTAGCCACCCAGCTAAACCATAAATTTTTGTTTGTTCTTGCTTCAGTGTTTGCAAAATTTGTGTTGCTCTGATAGGGCTTTTTTCTAGCTGATGCCTTATTCTTTTTAGTGCCTCAATCTAGATCTCATTCAGATATGTTAAAATAAGTCAGTACAAGTTTATTATGGTGTAAACATTTCTGAAAACATGTATGGTTTTTTTCAGAATACACATTTTTTTTTCATAAACTTTTTGAAGACCCTTCATATTCAAGGGACTGAATTTAATGTTTGTGAATAAATTGATTCTGCATAAAGTGCAAAATAGACATGCATGGAAATACAAAGGCAAAACAAATTGGCTCTATAAATTATAGATCTGGGTGAAAAGAAAATTATTAAATTTGGAGTATATAAGGAAATAAGCAGGAAAGTGAGCAGGGGATGGTCAGAGTTTAGTATGCTTAAAACTGACTTTATAGAGAGCTTATATTCACTGGTAATGATAAGTTCTAGAGCAGCGTTTCTCAACCCTAGAACTAGGTACATTGTGGAATGCATAATTCTTTGTGTGTGTCTATGGGTCTGCGTGTGGGGGGGCTATCTTGTGCAATGAATGATATTTCCCAGCATCTGGGTCTTCTCACTAGATGTTAGTAGCAATCCTCCTCCCTCCCCAGTTGTGACAACAAAAATATCTCCAGATGTGGGCACATATTTCATGGAGAGGCAACATTTCTTTACATTAAGAATAATTTGGTCTAGAATATGCCTGTAGGAGTGATTGCAGAGGTAAAGGGCAAAGTCGCGAAGGATTTGGGGTTAAGAGAGTTGGAACAATCAACCTACAGGTATTTGAAATTACTAAGATTTAAGAAATCAATGATTTGGGAGAAAGTTACAATGAAAAGGAGCCAAAATCACATATAAATGATGGGGAAGTAATTTGGATTTTGATAGATACGGCATTAAAAATGGATAGTGGGTGATACAGTGTGAACAGTGTGATGATATGAAAATTTTCAAGTAGAAGTTTTAGGAATAAGGAAGAGAAAATAGGAAGTGGAAGTGAGGACTAAGGAAGATAACTATCCAAAGGCCACACCAGTGAAGGAAAAGTAACTACAGCCTGAGACTGCAAGGGAAGTGGGGTTCTCAAGAGAGATCCTAGTTTGAATTAGTACAATAAGGTAAAGTAAATGCTCAAAGTTTATAATATAGGAAATTTAGTTGCTGATGGTCCATGAATATGTTATCAGAAGGTAGGGCAGGTGGGTTTCATGAGTTATGATGAGACAAAGGAGGGAGTAGAATATGAGCTGTATTTATTTAAGGAGTTCAAGCCTTCTTTTGGTCAGCCATATTAACAGAGGATGGGGAAGAAGGAACTCCTGGTAAACTCAAGACAGTCAGTGGTTTCAAGGCTCTCAATGTCAGGAATATAAGAGGATGGGTCCAATACAGAGGGTCTAGGAAATGCTGTAGATCCTGAAAATGGACTCTTCGAGGCCTGAAGAATAAAGGTGGGGAGTCTTATCTGCAGTGCTTGGAGCTCTATCTTGCCTTGTCTCTGGGAAAAATAAGACCCTGTGGAAGCATGGTCATACATCAAGTAAACAGGAATCACTCCTTCCTCTTGAGCCTTCTCAATGGGCAATAGCAAAAATAGAGAAGCTAGATCTTACTATGAGTGCTGTTTATCTCGATTCCTATAAGAGAAGCAAGAGGGTTGAGGAAGACTGAATCTTATCCTAAAGTTGATCACTCATCAGGAGCAGTAGCCTTGCTGTCCCCTATCAATGTGGGAAGCAAGAGGAAATCAATCTAGTGTGGTAAAAAAGAAGTAGAGGATTTGCTGGAACTGTAATTGATAAGAGAATGGAATATATACATATGTTGGAGAGAGTTACAAATATTCAGTTAAGGGATAGTATATAATGGATGAAAGAACACAAATTAAGTTTTGTCTTCATCTAACTCAATCTGCAAAGAAGAAAAGGTTGCTGTTAATGAGTGAATTAGGAAAACAACTAAAGAAACATGATAGTTGAAATTAATCTACTGAATATAAAGCCTGTTCAGGGATGAAAGAGGAGAGAGAAATGGTACTGATCAGGTTAGATGAGCATGTCTGGCCTAAGATAGCTGCTGAGTACATGAGGGGTGTGTGTGTATGTGTGTGTGTGTGCATGTGTGAGTGTATTTATATGCAGATATTTGTATAATATCATTACATTTATATAGAGACATAGATCATAGACATATGTTCAAAGAAAATACATATGCATATATCATATACAGAATGGAAAATGCAAATTTCAGGAAGAAGTGCTTTCTGCATGGGTGAAAATTTTTCATTTTTGCAGTGAACTTTACTGAACAATACATAAATAAGTTGCTTTTTAAATTATTCACAGGATTGGATTGGCATTTCTAGTGTTTCTTGTGACTCCATGCCAGACTTCTACCACGAGGTCGCAATTGTTTGCATACTCATCAGTTTCTCAGAACTCAAACATACTATGGGATTAGAAGAACATCAGAAAAGATGACAGCCTTACTATTATTTAACAGTTTATTTTGTTTGTTTATTGGTTTTAGTCCCAAATTTCTTGTGGCACAAATTTTGCAATGTATCTAAGGAGTCATTCCCACATTAATTCATATCACATCCAGTATAAACCAAAGTTAGCTTATCTGGCTAACTTTTTTCATAACCAATGTCTTTATTATCAGTTGACTCTTTTTAAAATAACTATTGGGGACATTTTTATTAAGAAGCATGTCGTGGGATTTAGATAAATGCGACCGAGTTTACATTGTGTTTGCAGAGGTACCTTGACATTTAATGACACTACATGGACTGGAATTGTCCAAGATTTTACTCTTAAGCTTACATATTTTTACAGAATACACAAGAGTGTATTACTATCAATAATTAAATACTCTGTCAAGACAAACAAAATGACTGAATTTAGCATACTATTGTCTTTCAAACTAGGTTACATTCTAGAGCATATGGATATCCATGTCCAAGTCATTATTTACAACACATCTCCACAACCATTACCTTTCTTTTCTGTCTACAGCTCATCATTTAAAAGATCTTAGGAATATGTACCACCCCCTTGGGTCTATAGATAAATTTTCCTTGGCACATTATGTATAGTAAATAATATTACTGACGATTGCTTCTTCTAATACCAGGGTAAATTCCAGTTTTATTTTTTTTTATTTTTTCTCTCTCTAGTTACCTGATTTTTAAATTATTCAATTAATTTATGATGGGTTATTGAATTACTGGTTCTGATACCTTTTAATGTGATTTTTTTAAAATGACAGGGCAGGGGCCTCAATAATTAGTTTTATATTACTGTTTATTTTTTTTTTTCAATAATCAGAGATCAAGGGGAAGTACACATGTACATATTATATGTATTATATTTGCCATCTGAGATTCAGACACTGTTTTCTCCCAATCGGGGGAGGGCACTTTTTAAAAATACAAAACCATTCCTTTTATTTTCAGCTACCTAATTATGAGAAGCCTAGGGTGCTTGGGAATATTTTGCTGAATAGCTGGTCGCAAACTATCATCAAACTACTAAATCCTATGCTTTTAAAATTTTGAGATTTAGAAAGATCCCACCTGTATTAGAAGGTAAATTAAACACAAAAAAATTACCTCTTGATAGAAAAGATTTTTTAATGGAATCATCTCACTATTTCTTGAAAAACACAAAGATCTTTAAGAAAAATCGTTCTTTTCCAGGGCTTCTCTATTATCACCCTGGAGAGTTCCATATTTTTCACTACTCGGGGTTAAAGTAGTATAGCTACTTGTGGAAAGGGAGGAGGTAATTAAATTACCATTCCTGGAGGAAGTAATCATTAAAAGCTTAATTCAAATTTTGTCAATTAATTGCTTTATTCATGGCCTTATAAAATGAAATGTAAGTGAAAATTGGCAAATCTAAGAAAGGCCTTGGTTATAGATTACCTGCAGCCTGCAGAGTTCAAGACTCACAGTGTTACTTGAAGCAAGGTCAGTTTAACTGAAACGGGAAAATTATGGGTGAAAAGAGGAACATATACTGAAGAAAAAAAAGAGGATAATTACAAGGGAATGAGCAAGAGCGAAGTCAACATACTTAACAAATTTAGATTTTCACCAATAAAGAAGCCAGAGTGCATGCACTGGTGTGGGTGGGGTGGGGTTCTTTGACTGACAACGTTTGAGGGAGTCTTAGAGCCCCTGGGGACACAGAGATACTCAGCTATCAGTTTGGTAAAACACAATCTTTCATTTTCTGCTTACTTGGCCATGCCAGAACTCAGAGCCATCCTGAGCTTTTCTGTTGTGTACCCTTAGGGAGAAAAACACAGGAAAACTATTCTTTTTTTTTTTTTTCTCTCTCTCTCTCTTCTTAAAATAAAATAAATAGAGAAATAGATACACAGGAACATCCATAGATATTTAACTTAAGGTTCTACTGGTTTCCTTCTGAATGCATTATTTCTGTGTATAATTTCTGCTGTCCTTTACTCCCAAAACACAATGTCACACATCACACATCAGGCTTTTCCTTCAGCATGACGAGCTGTCTTCCCCAGATCTACTGAGTGTTAATGCAGAGCATGTTAGCAGGTGCATCCCAGTCAGCCTTGCACCATTTATAGGGGCTTGTTTGTCAAAGTTCACAGCTTAGCAACATTTACTGCTATTCTAACTTTCTCTGCAATGTTATGGTTGTAATTATTTGGTGTTATTCTGGGAGTTAATTGCCAGGAAACAAAATTAAGGGAGCATGTCTGATCCTTTTCCTCCTCTGAGACTACTGAAAAAAGAATTGAAAAGAGGTGAGCCTTAATATCAATCCAGCATGGACCATTTCTCTTGTCATTGGTCTCATTGAAGGAGCTCACTTCAGGAAAGTCACAAAGAGGTCAGAAGATTTTAAACTGCCAGCTTCTATCTGCATTGCAACTTCCGAAGACTTTCAACAATTTGGTGTGGATATTCTGAAAATCTAGCTCTCTCTTCTATCATGAGATTGCAGAGTAAAGTCCTGGTTTTCATTGCACTAATAGAGCAGATCTTAGAGAAATATTTAAATGAGGCATTTTAGTAGCCATTATATTTTAAAGCCACGATATCTTACATTTTTAGAAAAAAAAAGGTTTCAGTCATTTGAGATAATTGAATGACATCATTGATAAAATGTAATCAAAGGGTGATTCTGACTGCAGAAAGTGTGAAATACATTTTTGGATCATTAAGTCTGAAAGAGGATCACCTTAAATAGGATGTTAAGTTCAGAAGGGTTTATGTCATCCCTAGTATATCCATCAACCTGGGGTTACTCAGGGTTTACTGAGAAATAGGAGAAAGTGCCATATCAGCTCATTTTCCCTTTTTAAGAGAGAGAATTGTTGTCTTTATTGTCTAACATAGGAATCCCATGCAATTGCTTGGTTCTGTTTTATCTTGACCTCTACTTCAATTTCAATGACAGAGTGCCTTATAGAAGGCAGCTCATAGCAGAACTGTGCAATTGTCCAAGCACAGCTTCTTCTTCTTCTTCTTTCTGCAGTGTATCAGTCATGGCCTGGGCTTCTCTGAATAACCCAGTGTTCATTTTACATACAAACAATTAAAGAGGAAACTATTTGTCTTAATTGCTGAGGCTCCAACAGATGTTTTGTTAATAGTGGTAAAACATCCTCATCCAAAGTATTGCTTTAAGATGGGAAAACACTGCCTGGTGCTAACATTTGAATTGTTATAACTTTGAAAATGTTCACATTCTACTTTGAAGGGCAAACACATTTAAAATTAAAGACATCATTGTTTTATATGTTAATATCCTGTACTCACAATTGATTTTTAAATGTTCTGCACATTCATAGAATTTGTACCCATTAAAATATTACTGCTGGGCAAAATTCTGCTAAGGTATGGTGAAAAAATATTGAATGCTTTTTGGGAAACAGAACTATGTATTTATCAAATAAATAGGACTTCAGGGCAGTCTTAAAACTTCTTCAGCTGGTAAATGCTTTTCTTCAGGCTATCACGTGAATTTTAGAAGGCATGCTGTTTTCATGGAATTCACTACTTTGTTCAAGTTAATAAAAAATCTCAAATATTGCAATTTCTCTGTATGGTTCTTCTCTCAAATTTGTAAGTTCTTTTTTTTAACTATTTAATAATTAAGATCATCGTGTGGAAGGTACACATTCACCATATTCCTGATCAAGAAGGTAATTTTTCATTTCCAAATAACTTGAAGCTGTTCTTTCTCCATCGGGTAAGAATGTAACACGCAATATGAAGTTTCATGACTTTAGTCCAAAACATTTTTATTCATTCATCAATAATCCTCAATCAACTTTTATTTTACCTTGTTAAATACATATTTAGTAATCATAAGAATGATAAGCCAACTTATATTAGCTCACCTTTTTTGAGTAACAACACCCGTGGATCTAGTGGCAACTCTTGACCACCTTCATGAGGCAGAAACTCGGTCAGGGAGAGAGAGGTAGGCCAAAGACAGAAATTTCTCTCTGAGACTTCTCTGTTCTCTCTCATGCATCAGCACAGACTTGGCGTTTAGTAGATCCACATTCTAGGTTGGGGCTCAGGTTATGATCTAATGTGATTTATCAGATCACTCAATTTCTCTAAGATGAACTGTCCTAATATATAAAATGTTAATAATCTCAGATTTTTGGGAAAGATTTAAAAAGTTAATTTTTAAAAGTGATTTCCAAGCTCTAAATGGTTATATAAATATTAGTTATTATTATTTCTGCTGGGCCTAGGATTACTTATTACTACTATGGGAAGAGTGTCCTAACTGGTTTTCCTTGCTATAGCCTGTGTGACTTCTATTTTAGTTGTTCAGTTTCTAAGAATAGACTGCTCTTTTGTGTGATCCTGAGTTATCGTAATAAAACATCTAGTCTCTCCCATGTAATAACCCCTCTTTCTCAGCATAGACTTGCCTAGAATAATTCCTGTGTGGGAATATGACACCTTAAGTAGTTTATATGATAGTATATGTCAACAATGCAGGGATGCTGCTGAGAAAATAAAGATTCTTTAATCACTTGAGATTTACATATACATACACTTATTTCCTTAATTCCTGGGGATCTTGCCAAGTAATTAGTAGCCATGCATCATACAAAAAGTATTATTTCATTTATTTGTATTAATATTGACTAGGTTGTGATTTACTTTGGATAAAGGCATATTAAAGTGTATAAGACTGAAAGTATCCAGTAGAGACAGGAGCATTCACAAGGTAAGTTTAAGGGGGATGGCAATCAAATTGTGGTCAAAGCTTACTTTATAGCAAATTACTAGAGACAAGGATAGACATAAAGTAATCATAACTGATTATTATGCTGGGAATATGTAATAATGTTAAATGTGCATGTAAAACAAAAATCACAGAGAACCTGGAAGTAGACCCACACAAGTATGGCCAAATGAATTCTCACAAAAGTTTAAAAGTTATTCAATGTATGAATAAATCAATAAACGGTGCTTAAGTAATTGGACAAACATAGGCAAAACATGAAACTCAACCTAAATGTTAACATGAAATGGATCATTACATATCTGCAGAACATGTCACTATAAAATTTAGTTAACATACAGGTGAAAATCTTCAATATCTAGGGCTAAGCAAAGAGTTCTAGACCTGACACCAAAACTATAACCCCCAAAAGGAAAAAAAAAATCATAAATTAAACCTCATGAAAATTAAAAACTTCCCTCTCAAAAAGATCCCATGAAGAGGATGAATATACAAACTACAATGACAACACATATCAAACAAAGTGTTTGTTTCTAGGATATATAAAGATCTCAAAACTCAAAAGAAAAAAATCTATTTAGAAAATGGTTAAACATTATGAACAGACATTTCACTTATAAGAACATACAAATGCTAAATAAGTACATGAAAAGATGCTCAACATCATTAGCCATTAAGGAAATGCAAATTAAAACCACAATAAGATGCGCTTACTTTCATATTAGAATGGCTTAAATGAAAAATAGCAGCAACATCAAATGCTGGTAGGGATGCAGAGTGGCCTGTAGATGGTTGGGAGCATGGAAAGTCCACCGCTGAGTGAGTTTTGTGATGAAATGCTCACCATTGTCACAGGGTTAACCCAAACACATGACAGATTGGTTTCAAGGACCACAGTGGTATGAATGGTGTGACTGGAGTCAGCTGGTCAGATTGACTGGCAGCACAATAATATGCAGACGTTATCAATTCTGGTGAGACACTGCTGATCATATGAGAGGAGTCTAAAGTGTGAAGTAATCGGTCCTTTAGGATCAGGCAGGGGCAGTACCCCAGGTAATGTGGACTCGCTCTGTGTGAGACTACAGGTCAACTCTAGCCAGTCTTGAGTCTGGCATGAAGTGGTGATCTGTGCATCAGAAACGGAGTCTGTGAGAGAGATGTGATCCTATGCTGAGGCAAAAAGGATGGTGTTTTGTGTGAGACAGGCTCAAATAGCAGCTTGACTTCACTTGGTTTCAGCAGATAACAGACACTTAACTTGGGCATTTGCATGAAGAATCTAGATGGTTTGATCAGTAGCTGTGATTGGTTTCTGCAGTTCATGGCCTCAAAGAGGGGAGTATTAATCTGCTCTTCTGTAGTTTTCCAAGTTGGCAGGCTAAACACTAGGCTATCGGCAACAGCCCAAGCTTCAGTTGAATTGTAATGAGTTTCCTCAAGGTGCTCACAGCCCAGAACTATGAAGATAGTGGTGAGTTCTGTCCACTGAGCAGAGTGGACAACATTTTCTGTTCTACACAGTTGGGGCTGAGGTTGGGAAGATGTAGAGGCCCAGTGGATTCCAACAGTTTCCACCTTAGCCAAACCATCATTGAACCAGGCCAGTCATTTAGAGGAACATCAGTGAATCAAGGACCTCAAGGGACCAGCACCTTTCTTATAAGGTAATATTGTAGGATATAAAGGTTCTTCCAAAGTTATTATTACTACTCTTCAAGTAAAATGAAGATGTAGGAGCCAAGGCAAGCCAGCTGCATTCTTGAATATAACATTTCCATTTGAAAAATAAGTCTTATTGGGTCCTTCCCACCTTGTTAGTGTTTAAGTCCAAGTTAACTCACATCAAAGAGAGGCATTAAATTTCAACAAGAACCCAGTGGCAAGCTAATAATGATAATTCTGGCAGTGGTGTCATGGAGGCCATGATGCCAAAATCCCAAGGGTGGCCTCTACATTAAGGCTGCTTCCCTTTGACAAAGGCCCAACTGGCAAAGTCATTGGTCATGGAAACTCAAAATCTAAAAAGGTCATTCATACATAAGGGGCACAAAAATAGGGACTATGTCATAGTTTGCTGGATAGCTTCCATGCAGACTGTTGGTTTGTGTCCCACAAAAAAAGAAACTGATTTAAGGATTATCCAACATAAAAGACCAATGCCAGTGTCAAACTTAAGCACATATTTCTAATAACTTGAGTTCAATAATGTGCCAGGCCTCCTTTTTGGTGGTGGGGGTTGAGAAGACAGCAGTTTTTTCTTGATTGCCAGAGCAGTTAAGTAGTTTGAAGCCATTCACGTCATAACAAGACAATGAGGTTGTCAGGCAGGAATCTGAATTTTCTTGGGGTTTATTAGTAGCCCTTGCAGATAGTAGTGTAATAACATTGCAGTCAGGGCTGTTGAGACTGAAAAAAATCTGACTTGTCAACCAGCAAGAAGTCATGTATGTAGTGAGAGCTTTAAATCTCAGAGGGTAGAGGCACTCATGCTAAATCATGATCAAATACTGATTGCAAACAGAAGTGGAATTTACAGGAGTGAGTTATGTATCACTTTCTAATGTCCTTTCCAGGTCTAGAGAATCCCTCTGCTATTGATGTGCTGGGGAAGTATATGCACATGACATCAATTCCAGTTTTCCTTTTAGAGGCAGAAACATTACGTTTACTTCATCCAAAGGATCCTGCCCACAAAGTCATTGATATGGTTTGAATTTGTGCACCCACCCAAATCTCATGTTGAATTGTAATCTGCAGTGTTGAAGGAGGGGCCTGGTGGGAGGTGAATGGATCTAGTGGGTAGATTTTCCTCTTGCTGTTCTCGTGATAGTGAGTGAGTTCTCATGAGAGCTGGTTGTTTAAAAGAGTGTGGCACCTCCCCCTTTGCTCTCTTCATCCTTCTCCAGTCAGGTAGGACATGCCTGCTTCTCCTTCACCTTTCACCATGATTTTAGGTTTCGTGAGGCCTCCCCAGCCAATTCTTTCCATGCAGACTGCAGAGCAGTGAGTTAATTAAACTGCTTTACTTCATAAACTACCCAGCCTCAGGTAGTTCTTTGTAGCAATGCAAGAAAGAACTAATACAGTCATGTTACCTTCTCTTCTCCACTGGGCTCAAAGAACATTAACTGAATCTGGGTGCCTATTTTCCCCTGGTCTGGAGAAAACAGTGCTTTGGCCACACATATCCCTTAGAGCCAAAAAAGTTTAATTTTCTGCCCCCTTTCATATTCTCCATCTCACTCTGAATGGTGTGTCTGGTCTTCATTCCCTCCCCAGCTTAATAGAGCGTTAGGTTCCTTCTTTAATCATCTTTACTTTCCTTACAGCAGCTGATTTTGGGGTAGAGGGTTTAGGAGAGACTGGTGTCTGATATTGTTTGACTCTGTGCCCCCACCCAAATCTCATCTTGTAGCTTCCATAATTCCCACGTGCTGTGAGAGGGACCCAGTGGGAGATGATTGAATCATGAGGGCGGGTCTTTCTCGTGCTGTTCTTGCTGGTCTCATGAAATCTGATGGTTAAAAATGGTAGTTTCTCTGCACAAGCCCTCTCTTTGTCAGCTGCTATCCACGTAAGATGTGACTTGCTCCTCTTTGCCTTCCACTATGATTGTGAGGCTTCCCAGCCACACAGAATTGTAAGTTCAATTAAACCTCTTTATTTTGTAAATTTCCCAGTCTCAGGTACGTCTTTATCCACAGCGTGAAAACGGACTAATACGGTGTCCCAGAGGAGGAATGTGGCATCCTGCCACCAAACAAGGCTTTACATTTACTTTTTTTGTTTTGAGAAACATGATGGTAGCTCATGGCTCAAGCAAACTTTCAGTATTTGGACCTGTCCAGTGCTCTCTATTAGACAGTAAGAGCCCTTAACTTAGCAATGAGGGCCACATTGCTTTTTGATGGAGTTATGGCATTTGCACCTCTGGCTTACTCAAACTTGGATCATACAAGGTGATGTTCTTTGAGAAGCCTGCCTTAATCCAAAGCATCTGCTCCCCATCGCTAAGATAACAGTGCTTATGTTCTCTCCTTAGCCTAGCGAAGTTTTCCATGGTGGTGAGCCTGACTACAAGATTTTATCTAGATTTCTTTGGATCACCTTCTCAGTCTACAAAATAAGTCACTTTTATTATTATAGAAAACTCAATCTGGAGCAGTGAGAGCCTATGAATAATATTCAATGCCTCATGTATGGTTTCCCACAGGAGTTTGTCTGTCTCGGAGAAATCTCACAGATAGAGACAAAGCTCCCTTATAGCAGGACCCATTGCAGAACTCTCTGAGGTTATTTATGGACCTTTCTGAATGGGCCTAAGATAGCAATGATAGATACAGGAGCTTTAAGAATACCCAGCTGTTGCCATTTTTCCTTACCGAGTATGGGTCCTGCCTTGTCATCTCACAAGTGAATCAGACAAGAACCTGGTGATTCACTTGGCTTCTGCCCGTAGTTTTCAAGTAGTTTCCCTGTTTTATGCCCAGTGTAGAAGCACATTTTTGTAACTGTTGTCTGAAATGGAGACGATCTTTCTGAGCATCTACGACACATCTTAGGATCACTTGTTATTGCTGAGGGAGACTGGTAGAGGAATTAAGCACTTGAATCCATCCACATAGTTCCAGGAAATTTAAATTGGCTGGCAGATCCCTGAATTGTATCTGGGTTTATTAGCCAACAGGGAAGACTGGCAAGGAAGTTTCCCTCACAGAGAAGAGTTAGCAACAACCAGGACATAGTCTGGGCAACTCTTGGTGCTCTGCCTGCCACATCCCAATTTTTTCCTCATCTAATTATTAATAAACTAGAGAACCATTTTTTGTCCACTAGACTATGGAATTTTTCCACATAGTAGCTACCATTCCCAAAGTACCTCCCTCAAATCTCCTTAATTCACCCATAAGGCCTTTATACTTCTTCTTTTTTCAGAAAGCCAAGTTTCTGTCAAACTCCCATGTTCATCACTTAACCTGTCAAGAACTTAGGAAGTTCTCTAATTGTATTGTACTTCCAAGTGCACAGTTATTGCATTCTAGTTTCGTGTATGGTAATAGAAGACACAAGACCCAAGTCAGAGAAGACTGCTTATTACTCCAAGTGATAACAGTAGTAAGAGAATCAACATGTTCAGGCCAGTTTCTGGAGCCCACACTTCTACAGGAAAATGAGACAAGGAACTGAGGATGCCTGCACTGAATTGTGTCACAGGGGAAGAACCCTGGGGTTAGGGATTTCTAGTCTCTTATAAATAGCATAAGCATGGCTACCCTGAGCTCTGAAGGGAGACATCACCTTTCCTATGTTAGAAAGTAAGAATACCTGCCCTTTGCTATAGAATGGTATAATATCTCTATATTCTAAGCCTCTCCACTATAAACACAACCTTAAAAGAGAGTCTGGAACAAAGAGCTGTCAATGTCTTCCTTATAAGACTTGCAGATATTCTCAAAAAATCCATGGATAATTGATTTGCAACACTAAATAATTCAATTAAAAACAATTCAGAAATATTAACTAGTACTTCTGGTAGAAGTAACAGAATCAACAAAGAAAATTTTAAGCTGCTGTTTTAAAACACACTGTATTAGTTTTATTACCTTACATTGTCTCATATGAGCTTCTAGGCTTCACCAGTAGTTAAGACCCATTGGTTTTAAGAATTTTGTCTTCAAAGGATGAATTTTGTTTAACAGGGTAAACTTCATTAGGACTTTTATATAGTGAGCTTAGTCCTGGCAGAATGGCAATGGGGAGCCTGGGATTTTGACACTTGGAATTCAAACACCCCCTTAATACTGGGGAGCACTTTTAAAGGTAAAAATGAAGCTGGGCATGTTGGTGCATGCCTGTAGTCTCAGATATGCAGGAGGATTGCTGGAGCCCAGGAGTTGGAGGCTGTACTGCACCGATGAGCACACTTGAGAATAGCCTTTGCATTTCAGCCGAGGCAACACTAGCAAGACCCCATCTCTTAAAAAAATAAAATAAAAATTACAAATGTTAGAAATTTACATAGTACAATCATGCTATACCAGTTCATTAATAAAAACTCAAAAGTTAAAGAAATGGAATGCTTGATTTATATGCCAATGATATTTTTTAAAAAAAGAACACTCTTCTTTTGAAAGTGTTTTTAAAACACAGCATAGCCAATATCATGGCATATATGTGAAGACACTCTGTTCTAACATGCTGATCAGATTGTATTCCCCGTAAAAACCCATTCCACTAAAATGATGATGGAGAATGGGAAATGTCTCTTTAAGATGCTGGATGCTTAATAGGACTCAAAGCCTTAAATTCTCCATTTGAGAGAGAACAGTGTCGTTGGGCCTCATGCCCCATTTCCTCCTACATTAATTTTTGCTATGGGGGTTTTTGACATGAAGGAGAGAAGTCCTAGGGCTGTGCACAATGTTCTGCCCATATTGTAATATAAACCTGCCAGATGCTTCCCTTCCAAAGGAGAGGGATGAAGGTCAATGGGTAAGTGTGCTTGTTGTGAAGCTTTTTTTACTGGCTGAATTATACCTGCCATGTCAGCAGTACCCAGACTCACCTCTGAGGTAGAGCAGAGGGAGGCTAAAGCAAAGAAGAATTTCAGGTGGTAATTTAGCGCAGAAGAACAGCACTTAGGGAATATTGGTGGTGAAGAGAATTCTTTATGTCCTTATCAAAGGTCATTACATAGGGGTCTCTCTCTCTCTCCCTCTCACTTGCTCTTCCTGTCTTTTAGTATCCCTTCAGAAGGAACAAAACATGTGCTTTAGATACAAGATACATTTTTCTTCTGTTTATTATTCCCCTTGTCACCTCTGATTATCCTGTTTTCTCTCTAGCTAGTTCTGGAAACTTGTTTCATTGATCTTAAAGACATAAGGAGAAGGGATGGGTGTGTGTGTGTGTGTGTGGATTATGTATGCTTGTCTAGTGTTCATGTGTACCTGTGTGTTTGTGTGAATGTATTTGTGTGTGTACCTGTTATTAGAAAGCTTAGGGGTACATAGGGAGCTTCCATTTGTCTTTATTTTTGGTTTACAGTGATTGGAATTCTGATAATTGTGTTACATTCCTTCTTCATTGTTTTTTGGGTCTTGGAGTCTTCTCTGACCTTCACTTCCTTTTTTTCTGTGGTTTTAGGATCTGGATTTAGCTGCGATTGGGAGCTCAGATATCAATTATGAAGCAGAGGATGTGCTTTGAAACTAGAGAACCAGTGAGTCTGTTTGGTGAGATTCAATAATGTTCCAAGTAGAAGAACATTTGCTTAATTAATATAGAGTTTTTCTACATATACTATGTAGAATCTTCATCAACTAAGCTTTTTAAATATTCTTTCTGTATATCAGTGTGACTGAAAATGGCAGTGTGAGACTGTAATTTTTATTACTATCAATGCTCACTGCCACTTCCGGTGCATGACGTAACCACCAAATTATGGACGGCTGTGGGATGAGGCAGGCAACAGGAGCCTGAGCCAGGATTGGTCCCAGGAGCTGGCCTGGGGATTAAACGGGAAAGGAAAAAACAATATTCCAAGATAGGAGTTAGGCAGGAGGAGCATCCTTGAAGATGGGTCTGTGCATAGAAACTGGGCAGGGTTGAAGCTTGAGCTATGTCAAAATGTATATCAAAGAGCAACAAACCATTTTTTAAAAATTAAAGCCTCAGTTTATTCACTTGCTAGGTTAACGAACAGGCACTAATGAAATTCTCTGAGTAGTTTTTATCAAAAGAGAAAAATAATCAGGGTTTTCGAAGTGTTTCAAAGGGTTATCACTGTTTTGAAAACTGGAATCTTAAAAAAGCAAAGTTCATAATGGCTAAATATATTTTATTACTTATGAATAAGGGACATATTTTCAGTTCTGGCACACTAAGGTTACCTAAAGCTCTTGGTGGTTTATGTTTTTCCACTGTTAGAACCAGTTGCAAAGAAATACAGCACGTAATTTTGTTATTTGTCACCCATGTAGCCACAAATGAAAGTTTTTATGTTTTAAAGAAATACCAGCAAAATTGAATAAAAAGAAGAACATTTAGGCCATGGTAAAGGTTGATTTCTCTAGAAGCAGATGCTAAGATGAGGTTCAGGATGTAAGATGTTAATCAGGGATCAATTCTTTTGAAAGGAAGGGGGAAAGAGCATGATTTGTAAAGAAAGAGAAGGCAAATGTCAACACAGGGCTAGCAAAACTTCAGCTAGCCTGGATTAGCTGAACGAGGAGCATCCTTGAAGATAAGGTCTGAGCATAGGTACCGGGCAGAGTTGAAGCTAGAGCTATATCAAAAACTAAACGAAAGAACAACAAACCGCTAATAGGGCCAGGCCCTTATACCCTTACAGTATTTGGGCATTGCATATGAACTTCCTAAGAAATGGTGTGTCCTTGGGTGGGTGCCTCTCTGCAGCTAAGGTAGAACCTGAAGTTGTTGGTATTTGCAGACTGTCTGCTGCTTACATGCTTACATACCTCATGGCCAAGCAGCAATTCCTAACTGAATAAAAAGAAGTCATGATCCAAAAACAAAACAAAACAAAAAAACAGAAAAGATGTGAAAAACACTTCACAAAAAAAAATACATGAATGTCCAGTGATGATAATTTGTACATGTTATATGATAGAGTATATTTGCATATATCTTTAGACATCAGTAAAATTAAAGCCAAAAAGAAATATTATTACACAGCTACCTGTCTAATATTATAAATAAAAATTTCAAGAGTTGTAAAAAATGTGAAGCCACAAGAATACTCATATACTGCTGAGATTTAAAATTACATAACTACTTTGGAAAATAGTTTGATAGTTTCTTGAAAAGTTTTAAAAAACTACCATATGGTCTACCAATTCCACTCTTTATTATGTATCCAAGAGAAATAAAAATATGTAGCCATACAAGTGTGCATAAATGTTTATAGTAGCTTTCTTCATGATAGCCAAATCTTAGAAATTATTGAATCTCAGCAAACAGACTCACTGGTTCTCTAGTTTCAAAGCACATCTCTGCTTCATAATTGATGTCCCCAAAATTTATCAAAAGATGCAAGGAATACTAATCATCAACACAAAGAAAAAAACAACTGATACATGCAATTTCAAAAACATAATGTGGAGCCAGGCAAGAGTGCACTGTGTGTGATTCCAATTATGTAAAACTCTAGAAAATGATTTCATCTACAGTGACAAAAATCGGATCAATGCTCTCCTGAAGCTGAGGGCCAAAGAAGAGACTGACAAGAAAAACATGTAAGACAGTATTTTGAACTGGAAGAAATGTTCTATCTTGTTAGATTTTGTTGGCGTAAACATTTTTTAAAAAATGTATCAACTATATACATAAAATAGGCATTTTATGTAAATTATTTTTAATAACTTTATACAAAATAATTGTATCTGACATTTTTGATATGTTTATTGCCATATGACTCACATATTGTCATATTCACATGTTTAAGTTGTACAATTCCATAGTTTTTGGTATATTGGAGTTGCACAATAACTAAAATATAAGCATAGACAATTTTCATCATTGTTAAATAAATGTCCTAAAAGAAATGACTTTATGAGTAGTTTTTTCTCTCATCTTTCTCCCTATTTCTTGCCTATCCTCTCTTTTTCTCCACATGTAGAATAAACATACGCATGACACAATGTAGTTTATTATTTTGTAAACATTTACCTAAGTAATTAAAATTATTGGTAAAGCTAAACATAAATCCAAATATTCAAGTTTATGAATATTTAATTTATGTAAGCATTTCCCTCCCCCACTATTGGAAATATAGTATATTTTATTGAAGTCTTGAAAAAAGTAAACTATGAGATGTAGAATATATTGACAGCTTTTTTTTTGTTTAAATGAAGATAATTGCCTCATTTCTTTCTTTTTTTTTAAATCAAGGATATAAATTTATTTTGGCTTTTATTCTTAACATATATTTTCTATATGTTATGAAAACATAAATGCTGGCTATGAGAGTTCTATATCAAAAATGAAGAGCACTTTTCTGATTTTATAAATACATTCTCAAAGCATTCAAAATAAAATTTATAAAAGGGCTTATATATAGGCAATGATATAAATTTTACTGAACTGTAAATCTTGTCCTCAGTAATTATAAATTTTTTTTGTTATTTTTTTTATTATACTTTATGTCCTAGGGCATATGTGCACAACGTGCAGGTTTGTTACATATGTATACATGTGCCATGTTGGTGTGCTGCACCCATCAACTCGTCATTTACATTAGGTATATCTCCTAATGCTATTCCTTCCCCTTCCCCTCCACCCAGCAGGCCCTGGTGTGTGATGTTCCCCTTCCTGTGTCCAAATGTTTGTTCAGTTCCCACCTATGAGTGAGAACATGCAGTGTTTGGTTTTCTGTTCTTGCAATAGTTTGCTCAGAATGATGGTTTCCAGCTGCATCCATGTCCCTATAAAGGACATGAACTCATCCTTTTTTATGGCTTCATAGTACTCCATGGTGTATGTATGCTACATTTTCTTAATCCATGTGTCTGTTGCCTGCCTAAATGTCTTCTTTTGAGAAGTGTCTGTTCATATCCTTTGCCCACTTTTTGATGGGGTTGTTTTTTCTTGTAAATTTGTTTGAGTTCTTTGTAGATTCCGGATATTAGCCCTTTGTCAGATGAGTAGATTGCAAAAATTTTCTCCGATTCTGTAGGTTGCCTGTTCACTCTGATGGTAGTTTCTTTTGCTGTGCAGAAGCTCTTTAGTTTAATTAGATCCTACATGTCAATTTTGCCTTTTGTTGCCATTCCTTTTGATGTTTTAGACATGAAGTCCTTGCCCATGCCTATATCCTGAATGATATTACCTAGGATTTCTTCTANATGCCTTCTTTTGAGAAGTGTCTGTTCATATCCTTTGCCCACTTTTTGATGGGGTTGTTTTTTCTTGTAAATTTGTTTGAGTTCTTTGTAGATTCCGGATATTAGCCCTTTGTCAGATGAGTAGATTGCAAAAATTTTCTCCGATTCTGTAGGTTGCCTGTTCACTCTGATGGTAGTTTCTTTTGCTGTGCAGAAGCTCTTTAGTTTAATTAGATCCCATTTGTCAATTTTGGCTTTTGTTGCCATTGCTTTTGGTGTTTTAGACATGAAGTCCTTGCCCATGCCGATGTCCTGAATGGTATTGCCTAGGTTTCCTTCTAGGGTTTTTATGGTTTTAGGTCTAACATTTAAGTCTTACCTTCTTTCTAATGAGAAATAATGATTCCAAAAGATTAATAATGAAGACTGTTTAGGAATCATTTTAATCAATTTTAAAATATCAATCTAATTTTTAATTGTTAATTTAATCACCACACTGCTAATTAAAATTATTAATTGATTAATTTTAATGATTAATGAATAATTTTTGATCATTTGGAGTCAGTTAATGGAAATATAGATTTTTGATAAGTACTTGGATTTAAAATCATCGCTTCTTTTAGCATTACGTTTGTGATTTGTGTGATTTGGGTGTACTAGATTTTAGGGAGACATTTTAAATTAAGAAGTCTGGAAAATTAAAGATATTTTGAGTAGCTATTGCATACATTATTTTGGGAAAAAAAGATTACAGTAAAGCCATTAGTAGAGGTTACCTTTTTTTGCCCTTGGAGTGAGTAATCAATGCCCTCACTCAACACATCTTCCTAGGAGAATATGCGAGAGTTGTAGAAGTTCAAAAGACAAAACCAGATTTCTTTTCCTCTTTACATCTCTGACCCATAATGTTTCAAGAGATAAATTTTGGAGGAGAGTCATCAACAGGCACCTCTTCCCATTCACAAAGAAGTGCAGTTCTAAGATGCTGGGTTTTTGGTCTTATATACCATTGAAATTGGTTTCAATAACATAGTAGAAAACTACCTGAGTGGTATCTGATTCACTAGTTTTCACATAAACCTTTGTTTTTTGTTTGTTTGTTTGTTTGTTTGTTTTGATGGCCAAGAAGCTCTATGCCTGCTGTTACTGGCATTGTTTTATTGAGAGTGTGAAACATAATGAGCAATTGGTAATCTCCCAGGATGTGTGGATAAAAGACTTCTGTAATCAAAAGGTTGAAGGCCTGGGAAACTCTTTTGACTTGGAGGGCCAGAGAGCCAGTCTTTAAGGAAACAAATCAATTACTTTCAAATAAGTACTAGATGAAGCTTGACATTGCTATCCCATTTGTGGAGACAAGTAGGATTTATTTGTCTGTTAATGTACACAGGTCAGCCATCGCTTCTGGAAGTGTCCCACCAGAGGAATAAACATTCTTTGATTTGCAGTATTATTTGAGATGTCAATTGGATCAACCTTTCACTTCATGTAGCTAGCCTTCTTGAAATCTTAATATGCTTTTTTTTGTTAGAGATAGGGCAATAGATCATTTACTCTGGATAAATAATTATTTTTTGGTGATTAGTATCAGTCACCTTAAAAAAATAACACTTTTATAGGACCAATGCAATCCTGTTCACTTCTGTACTACTGGCTATGAATATAAAAAGAAACATATTTTAAGAACATATTTGTAGTCTCAATCCCCAGAAGATACTGTTTGCGAATTAAGAGACTCAATACAGCCTTTCACTGTGTAGGTAGGTTTTATTACTAGTCTAGGTTTCAGGCACGTTTGTAGATATCAAGCATGAAGCATCTAACTATTTCCTAAAATATTCCTCTATTCCCTTAATATGTTCTGATAATAATTTACAGTGTTTAATAATTTGAGATGATTTATCCAAACTTCTCCCAAAGTTGTAACACAAAGAGGGTCTCTGGAACCTGCAGAATTATACACTGTAGGAAGAGTTTCATTAGTCATCTTTTTTTTTTTTTTTCTTTTTTGATCCTTTGATAAAACTGAATGGTAAGTCCATCGAATAAACAACATTTTATCAGCTTGAGTTCAGGTAGGCCTAGTGATAATGTTTTACTATAAATCTTTTCTTAATTTGAAATGTTACTATTATGAAATCTAATTATTATAATTCCAATTCATGACTCCTCCATGTAACTCCTACAGATTTAGAAACTTTGGGGATTTTATGTTGGGGTCATTTGTTTTCTTTGATCTCTGAAGCATTTTTTCCTGTACTTTTCTTATGCATAATATGTTCCTCCTCAGGACTTCTCAGATTTTGATGCCGGTCATCTGCAATAACTAGAGATTTTAAAACCAGTGATAGTAAAATGCATATGTGAAGTGGGTCTGGAGTGGGCACTGGGGATCTGGTTTGCATTTGAGACAAGGAATCCTTTTTATTCTGATGTAGGTGGTTCACTGACTACCACTGAGGAGCACAGTTTTGCCTAATGTCATGTCTATACCATATCTCCCTAATTATACTATCAGATTCTTTAGTGTTCTGTATGAGGAATTCATAGCATCAACCATGGTTGACATCTAGAATATATTTCTTAAATCAATTACCACTTTATCCAGCTTCATCAATAGCTTCACTTCGTGCTTATTCACGACCTATGGCTTATTACTTGGATGTCTGTCTCCCTCATGCCTGCCTGCCTGCCTCCCTGCTTTCCTCCCTCCCTCCCTTCCCTCCCTCCTTGTTTTTTCCCTCTAGTGTCTATCAAGAGAGATTCTCTCAAGACGTACAAACACTTGAGAATCACCACAAAGTGAACTAATTGTACCTGGGCTAACCTTTTAAATAATATTATGTTTCGCACAATTTAAATAAAAATTTATTGAAATGACTTATTTTTAATTGGTTATCAATTGTGGTCTGGATTTGTTTTTTTTTTTTTTTCAGTTGGAAGACATGACACATACTTCTGCCTAGCTCTTGTTAAAAATTACATTACTGTTTTGATAGGCAAAGTGGTAAAAATAAATCCCTTGCTAACATTCTCTGGGATATCATTTGTTATTATTAGCAGAGATGGGAGCCAAGTCCCTGGAATGCTAAAATAAGGAAGATGAAGTAACAGAACATTATAAAAACAGACGTGATGGGGAAATGGATTGGAAATTAACAAAGAGATACCAGAACTTAGAATCAGTAATGCTAGCTCTATTTTTGTTTCATTTATTTATTTTAGAACTATGTTTTGGAAATTGGTGTCTGTGCTTCACCTGAAAAGTTGAAGGGTTTTTTGTTTTTTAATATCTTCTATGAACAAGAGGTTTTTTTTTTTTTTTTTTTTTTTTCTTCCCAGAAATTTCAAGTTGAAATTAGCTAAAATACTTCTTAAAGAGACAATGCTGTGCCATTATGGAGATAGCAGGAGAAACATTTGAAAGCTTTGAAACTATAGGGAAATAGTAACTCATTTCAAAGCCAATTTTTATATTGCTATTGCAGATTTACCACTCAGTGGTCACTCTATCTACTCTGTCATCTTCAAGTTCACAGCAGTTATTTAGAGAGATGATTTCTGTCTTGATAGACAAGATGCAAAATACCAGAGCATCTACTGAAAATTAAACAGGGAAGACAGAGTTAAATTGAATAACCTAGAGATGTGATTATTTTGTTGGATTAGATGTTCACAAACTAGCTCTGCAGTCTCAGGTGTGAATAAAGGTTTTAAAGAATAAGAATGAGTTGCAATACACTCGATGCAACTTAAAACATATATGAACAAAGGCATGTCAGGAAAAAGTTTCAAAAAAACCACACACTGGCTATATTCTGAAAGCACAGCAATACAATGAATTCAATAGACTGAATTTTTCCCATATCCTAAGAAAAGGCAAAATTCAATAGAGTATTACCTTTTCTTATCCTACAAAGGAAAAAAATAACAGTGAAATTTAATTCAAATTCAACCAAGCCCATGTGAAATGGCTGTGTATAAGAAACTGGAGTTCCATTCAAAAATGTTTTTAAGAATATAGATAGATGCTTATTTGTATTATAAAATCATAGCTATTATTCATGAATTCATGTAGAACTCCATATAAATTTTTTTGAATTTATAAATATCAATGTTATTTGTAGTTGAAATTAGGTAAGTTGAGAAGTGATAATTATTGGATGTTTCGTCATTTAGAACTTTGAAAGGTAGAACATTTTGTGATGAATTTCAAAATAACCAAATAATATAATAAATAAATCCATAGTGTTTAACACAGTTCTTATGCAGATTTAGACGAACATGTAAAATATAAAAAAGTGAACACTTGCTGACTGACAACTTTGAATGATTTCCTCTCGTTTTTAAATTGATGTCCAAAACTCTCGACAAGAAATTTCTTGACCTGTCCAGAGCCTCTCTGTGCAACTCTCAAGCTTTTCTGACGTCTTCTTACCATCCGAACCCATTCTGACTCTCCTTTATCTCACTCAAAGAACCATTCTGTGCCTCAGAACCTTTGTCTGTTTAATTTCCTCTGCCTGGAATAACAATTCATAACTCACACTCACTCTCTTTTGCTTCACAGTTCAGCTTCCATCTCTCCTTTTCTCCCCAACTCCTGAACTTTCCCACTTTCCTGCCTGCCCTGGCCTGACTCCTGTGTGGTGACCTCATATTTCCTTACAATAATGAGTGTTATGACACACTATTCTAATTACCCATCCAGTAGTCTTTCTTTTTCGCTAGTGATAGGGTTTGGATCTCTATACCCACTCAAATCTTATGTTGAATTGTCATTCCCAGTGTTGGATGTGGGGCCGGGTGAGAGGTGATTGGATCATGGAGGCAGTTCCTCATAATGGTTCAGCACCATGCTCTTGGTGCGATGCTTATCATTGTGAGTTCTCAGGAGATCTGGTTAATTAAGAGAGTGTAGCACCTCCCTCCACCCACTCTCTCTTGTTCCTGCTCTGGCTGCATAAGATGCACCTTCTCCCACTTTCACTTCCACCATGATTTTAAGTTTCCTGAGGCCTCCCCAGAAGTCAAGCAGATGCCCAGCACCATGCTTCCTGTAGAGCCTGCAGAAACTGTGAGCCAATTAAACCTCTTTTCTTTATAAATTACCCAGTCTCAGATATTTCTTTATAGCAATGCCAGAATGGCCTAATACAGCTAAGAAAGAGAGGATTTTCTACCACTCCTCTTCATTGCCATCCATATAACACAGGGTGTAATATATAGGAGGTGCTCCAAAGGTATTATTAAATGAGTGAATAGAAGAATTGGGCATTTAAGTCATCAAAGAATGTATATTTGAAAAAGTGTATGCAGCCTTCTTTAACCCAGAAGTCTGATACCATCACTCACAGGTGGCCATGATACTTCTACTTAAATAATTCCTTTCACAGTTAATATTTTCAGGCAGTGATTTCCCTCCTTTTCCTCACATAAATTTCCTTTCCTTTTTTTTTTTTTTTTTTTTTTTTTTTTGAGAGAAAGTCTTGCTTTGTCGCCCAGGCTGGAGTGCAGTGGTGCAATCTTGGCTCACTGGAACCTCTGCCTCCGAGGTTCAAGCGATTCTCATGGCTCAGCCTCCTGAGTAGCTTGGACTACAGGCACCCGCCACCACACCCAGCTAATTTTTGTATTTTATTTGAGATGGGGTTTCACCATGTTGGCCAGGCTGGTCTCAACCTCCTGACCTCAAGTGATCCACCCGCCTCAGCCTCCCAAAGTACTGAGATTATGGGCGTGAGCCACTATGCCCAGCCCAATTCCCTTTTTTATACCCTCTGAGGAATGCAGCATTATCTTTTCTACCTCCTAAATTACATTAAGCGTCTGCCTTTTTAGGTTTCTTTCACGAATTGTAGTATATCTCCTTGCCTCTGTTTCCCGCTCTTCCTGTTCACTGATCCTTCACTCAATATTCAAGGTAATTTCTCTAAAATGACAGTTAATTATATTATAGTCATGATTAATTTTAAGGTATTTTAAATTATCTAAATGGTACTTTTCAAAAACTTGTTTTTACATCAGGTTTAGCTCTTGCTAAACTTTATATCCTATCATCTCTATGACTGTGTTACTGAATGTTTTACTTTAGAACCACTCTCCTCTTCAACTTAAATTTATTTAAAATAAGAATTTCTATAATTTATAGGTAGGAAAACATCTTCCCTTTCATGAACAATAAGCAACAACTAAACAAAAATCACTGAAAACTTGACAATATTATTATAAATTATAGCTGAAAATTCATTTTTGATGACACAGAATGTGGAGATTTCTCCTTTTTAAGAAAATAGCAAATGCCAGGGAAGTGTTAAAATGCATGTTATCCACAAACTACAACGTGCACTCTAAGATAATTACAAAAATTAAAATATAATCGAAGAGGAAATAACTTTAGAGATTTAATAGTATTTGATGTTCTGACCTAATACTCTGTATTAATAGTGTCTCTATCTCCAGTGTTAGTTTTCTCACCACGTAGGACTCAGCCTTTCCCACCTTTTCCAAAAACAAGTCCTTTGCAGAGCATGCGAGACCCTTGGCCATTTAAATTTTACCCAGCTTTTCAGCTCTGTGTCCCTACCATCTTCCACATGTGCCTAGTGTACTGCCATGCTGAACTGCAGTAATCTCCTAATCCAGTGTTTCTCAGTCTCAGTCCTCTGTTGATACTTTGCTTCAGATAATTCTTGGTTTGAGGGGATTGTTATGTGAACTGTCTGTTGTTAGCACCTCTGCTGCCCTCCACCCACTAGATAACAAAAGCGCCTACCAGTTGTCAGAAACAAAATCACTCCTAGACATTTACTGAGGCAAAAGGCAATGGCAACGGCAACTCCATTTAATAACCAAAATTCTAAAGTAAACACAAGGTTTTTTGCATCCTTGATGTTGTGACATGACATTATTTTGCCTGCAATGTCTTAGAGAAACCCTCTGACTCTTCCCTGTGCTCTTCCACCCCAACTAGTAAAGCTCACTCAAGAATAAATAGATAATCTTAATATCTCCATATCTATTTTAAAAATTATACTTGTAGTTTTAAAAAACCCTCTAAAGAAAAGAAAATCAAAAAATCTTGTCTTCACTACTTCAGTCTACAGTGCCAATTCTGGTACCACAATTCGGATAGTACAACACAACAAACACATTTCAACAGAAAGAAAACTACAAACTGACATCAATCATGAATATAAATGCAAACATTCTTAACAAAATTTTATCAAATGGAATCCAACAATACATTATAAAAATTGTAACATGAGTTTTATCTCAAGTATGTACAGCTGCATTAACAATTGAAAAGTATAAAATGTAATATACAATATTAACTACAAGAATTAAAACTTTATGACTTTATCAATAGATACAGAAAAGGGAATTGACAACATTCAAATCACTTCCCAATAAAATTTCATCAAGGTAGAACTAGAGGAGAACTAAGTCAGTATAAAACTAGGACTAGAAGATAACTTCCTCAATCTGATAAAGCAAATCTATGTAAAACTTACAACTTTGTTATATTTGATAGTGAAAAAGTGTCTTTATGATCAGGAATATGGCAAGGATCTTTACTCTCATCACTTGTATTCAAACTGTAGCTTCTACCCAGTGCAAGAAACCAATTAAAAAATAAAAGATACCCAGATTGGAAGAGAAGTAGTAAAACTGTCTTATTTACAGATGGCTTGAACATCTATGCAGAAAATCTGAAGAAATCTGCAAAAAAAGCTACCAGAAATATTAGATAATTTTAGCACTGTTTCAGAATAAAATATAAATATTCAAATGTTCACAAGTCAATTTTTTATATGCTAGCGAAGAACAATAAGACATTAAAATTCAAGGAGATGATACCATTAACAATAGAATCACAATATCGAAAATGCTTAGCGATATTTTATTTTTCCAAGATGTGCAACAGATCTAAGCTGAAAAGTACAAAGCATTGCGTAATGAAATAATAGAGGACCTAAATAAATGGAGAGGTGGATGGATAGAAGGGAAGATGCAGTGTAGTCAAAAAATCCATTTCCTGGGGAGAGGAAATGATGAATAGGTAGAGCCCAGAGGACTTTAAGGTTGGTAAAACTACTCTGCATGATACTACGATGGTGAATGCATGTCATAAATCTGTCCAGAGGCATAGAATGTACAACACCAAGAGTAAGCCCTAATATGAACTATGGACTTTGGAAGATAATGGAGCGTCAATGCAGGTTCATGAATTGTAAGAGATGCACCACTATGATGGGGGATGTTGAGAATGAGGTAAGCTAATGTGTGTGCTGAAAAAGGAGGTGTATGGGAAACTCAGTACCTTCTTAACTTTGCTGTTAACCTAAAACTGCTCCGAAAATAGTAAGCAAATACAAAGAAAAAGAACAAAAATAAGAAGAAATGTAATTTACTCCACATTCACTACAATCTTAGTAAAAATTTCCGCAGAATTTTTTTTTTTTTTTTTTTTACTTTTTAGGATAAACAGACAATTGAATTGTAAAAATAGATACAAAAATGCCAAAGATTTACGTCTTCTAAAAAAAAAAAAAAACCTTAGAAAAAGAAAAAAATTTGTGAATGAAAACTACTTGATTAAGAATTATTATACAACTGTGGTTAAAAAATAAAATGTTATAAGCAAGGATATAGTTAAGTATCTTAATGGAAAATAGTGTTCAGAAAATACGCTGACACATATATGAGCAATTAATTTTTAACTAGGACAAAAAGGCAATTCAGAAATAAATTCTATTCAAGAAGTTGTGCTTGTGTATTTGGTATCCAAAAGCAAAAATATAATTGATCCATACTTCAAATAATATACAACATATAATACCGTATGGATAATAGAACTAAATATAAAAGCTGAAACTATACAACTTCTGGAATAAAATGCAGGAAGAAATATTTTGACCTTGAGTGAAGCAAAATTTCCTAGAACACAATACCAACCATAATTCATAAAAAAATGGACTTTATCAAATGTGCAAATCCTTGATCTCAGAAATATATTATTAAGAGAATGAAACAAGCCACAAATTGGGAGAAAATATTTGCAAAGCAGATATTTGAAAAGGAACTTATATCCAGAGTATATAAAGAACTTCAAAAATTCTATAAGAATCAAACACACTGATTGAAAACAAGGGCAATATATTAAGAAAAAAACACTTTTCTAAAGAATTTCTATGGATGCAAATAATCTAATAAAAATACTCAATGTCATTAACATGAGGGAAATGTAAATTCAAACGATATTCTAAATCAGCTGGCAATCTACCAGAATTACTGAAATTAACGACCTATCATGTTGAGTGTTAGTGAGGTTGTGGAGGAACTGGGACTCTCACGCATGGCTTCTGGGAGTGGAAGTGCAGTTTTCAGTTTTTTAAAACTTAAACATAGTTCATGATTCTGCCATTCCACTTCTGGGTATTTACCAAAGATAAGTGAAATCTTATGTTTGCACAAAAACGTGTACAAAAATGTTTATAATTTGTTACAGTCCCACCCAGACTAGAAACAACCAAGATGTCTATCAACAGCTGAAAGGATAAACAAATCGTGGTTAAGAAACCACACACATGTGTCTAAAAACAATTATTTTATAGCAAAAGAAACCAGGAAAGCAGTACATGCTGAGTGATTCCAAATATATAGAACTCCATAGTGGCAGTACACAGCTCAGTGGCTTCCTTGGGTTGGTTGGGTGGGACAGCTGAGGAGGGGCAGGAGAAAGGAAGTATAGAGGGACACAAGAAATCCTTGGGTGTGATTGACATATTCTCTAACATAGTTGAGATCATGGCTTATTGCATATATACATTGCTAAAACTTCCAAACTATATATTTCAAATATGCGCAGTTTCTTTTATGTCAATTACACCTCAATAAAGCAGTTAGAGAACGCAATATACTCTTTAGCAGACACCATAGTAGAGAATTTTGTTCATGGTTTTAAATTCTTATGGATGTTACTGAAAGGTAAGTGTTAGCATGGTCTTTTTAGGGTGACGAAATGAAGCTGAGACACTTTATGAACTGCAGAAGGTTACACAAGAAAATGAATTGTGAATTTGAGATCAAACTCTTGGTTTCTGACTTCAAAAGACCAGATTCTACCACGCAACACTTTTTTTTTTTTTTCCCAGTTTGAGATATTCCCTGTCCCCTAAAGTTCCCTGGCCACTCCCCCAGCCTTTAGAGTATTCCCAGCTAGAGCCTCAGATACCACTGAATAGAGACCAACTATTGACTTGGTCCCAACTCCTGGTCCACAAAATCTGACAGCCCAACAAAGTGTTTTTTGTTTGTTTGGTTGGTTTTTAGACAGAGTCTCGCTCTGTGACCAGGCTTGAGTGCAGTGGCAGGATCTTGGCTCATGGCAACCTCTGTCTCCTGGGTTCAAGCGACTCTCCTGCCTCAGCCTCCAGAGTAGCTGGGATTACAGGTGTGCGCCTCCACACCCAGCTGATTTTTGTATTTTTAATAGAGATGGGGTTTCACCATGTTGGCCAGGATGATCTTTATCTCTTGACCTCGTGATCCGCCTGCTTGGATCTCTCAAAGTGCTGGGATTACAGGCGTGAGCCACCGCACCTAGACAGGTTTGTTTCTTTCCAAGGGTTGTGAGGAAAAATTTGTTCTCTTTCCTGGGCTTATAAATGGCTGCCATCTCCCTGTATCTTCACATCATCTTTTCTGTGTTCATTTCTATGTCCAAATTTCCTCTTCTTTTAACGGATACTATGTACAGTACGTAGGTGATGGTTTCACACAGAGCTTCACTACAGAGCAGTATATCCATATAACAAAACTTCACTTGTACACCTTAAATGTACACAAATTTTAAAATAAAGAAGGAAAGAAAAACTGCAATTGAGAAAACCTTTTAAAATGTCAAAACGTCACTAAATTTTAAAGTAGAAAAAAATTCTCGTCTTACGTGGATGCCAGTCATATTGGATTAGGCCTTACTCTAACGATCTCAGTTTAACTTAATTACCTCTGCAAAGAGCCTGTCTCCAAATATAATCACTTTCGAGGTTCTGGGGGTTAAGACTTTCACCAGTGAATTTGTGGCAGAGGAAGGAGACGCAATTCAGCCCATAACATAAAGTGTTTTTATTTGGTTTTGTTTTGTTTCAATAGAACAAACCCTGTACAGTAACTTTGTTGCACTACAGTCTACATTTGAGGACAGTTGTTTACAGAAGTTGCAGGGAATGCCAGATACTAAGCAACTGGGGACACTGGATGGTATAATCCCATCTTTTGAAGGGTAAAAGCCACTTTCCATGGGAAGTGCCTCACTGGGAAATATTGACTGTGCTCACCCCAGACTTAAGAGCAGTCATCATCAAGGAGCCGAATGAAAGCTTCCCAGGATATAGCACTAAACGAGAATAGGAATGTTTAGAGCTTTACCATCAGTGGTACCACCCCCATTCCACGAAGAAGTGGAAGACAAGGCCCAGTTTTGTGTTCCCTCTGGCCCTAACAAAATTCAAACAGCTGTAACACCCCTGGACTCAAGCAAAGACCATGCCCCATAAGCCGATGGCAGCAAAGAGAAATTTGCTATGAAATGTAGAGACACCCCTCTCACCAAACTCAACTGAACCCTCCACTCTCATTACTGACACTGTTCAAGCTCAGCTTGCCTGGTTCTTACAAACGGTGTCTGAGGAGGAATGCCATGAAGTTTGAGGATAGGTGCTGCTGCCAATTTTTCACAGAGACGCTGATTCAGAGCAAGGGAAGGACTCTTGTGGCTGATACATTTAAGTACAAGGAAAGAAAAAATTCTTTAACTTCACAAAGTATTCTCTTTAATAGCAGAAAAACAGCTGATTTTTCAGTAATTGGAAATCATTCTGGGCTCCATTTACTTTCATCTCTTTGTGCTCTAGTTCATTTTGGAGGTTTGAATGATTAGATCTGAATTCACAGTAAACATATTGAACACAGATGCTGAGGACTGTTGGGAACATAAAATGTTTTATGTTACTTTTATATAAAGGTTCAGATTTGACGTGACTGAAAACATGGTACTGAGTATCTTGATACCTATATGGATATTAAATCCTAGAATTGTGCATTTAGTGAAGACAGTTTCATTTTAATGGAAGTATTTATCATAATGATTAAATTTAAGAGAAATACAATTTTTCAGACAGATTAGAATTTCTGATCTAGATTTTGATATACATTAACATAATTTTTATTTTTACCATTTAATTTTAATAATTTTAATATTTAAGAAAATACTCTTGAAAACAAAATTAATATTCAAATTTTAACTACTTTTATTTGTTTATAGTTTTTTAAATAAATATTTTCATATAGTTGTATTTTATTTTTTGATTTTTTAGATCAGGAGTCAGTAAACTGCTCTGTAAAGTGCCAGACGGTAACGAATGTAGGGTTGCAGCTCTACAGTTTTCCTTATTTATTTATTTATTTATTTATTTACTGAGACAGAATCCCATTCTGTCGCCCAGGCTGGAGTGCAGTGGCATGATCTCAGCTCACTACAACCTCTGCCTCCCAGGTTCAAGTGATTCTCTTGCCTCAGCCTCCGTAGTAGCTGGGACTACAGGAGCGTGCCACTATATCCGGCTAATTTTTGTATTTTTAGTAGAGGCAGGGTTTCACCATGTTGGCCAGGCTGGTCTCAAACTCCTGACCTTAAATGTTCCACTCACCTGGGCCTCCCAAAGTGCTGGGATTACAGGCCTGAACCACCGCTCCCGGCCAGCGGTACAGTTTTCTCTTGCAACTATTCAGCTCTGCTGCTGTAGTCTGAAAACAGCTATAATACATAAATAAATGTCCATGGATGTGTGCCAATCAAACTTAATTTATGGACACTGAAATTTTAGTGTCATGTGATTTTCATGTCATAAAATATTACTCTTCTTTTAATTGTTTTCAACCAATTAAATGTGTTTTAAAAATTCTTAGCCCCTGGGCTATGCCAAAACTGTAATGTGAACCAGAATGTGCCAACCCTTCAATATAACACAAATTCTGTGAAAACTTTGATAATAACATTATAATAAACGATTTGCAGAATTAAAATTGAAAAATAAATTGTATAAGATGAATATATATTAGTTCATGAATTATGCATGTCTTTATTATGCATGTAAACATAGCCAGCCCAGCCACAAAAACCAAAGAATGTATAAAATAGATTCATTCAACTTTTCTATTTTTCCAAGTTGTAGACATATAGAAAACGTAATTTTATTCATTTTGTCCTGATGAAGGTATATTTATAAGGTAAGAAGACATAATATATTGTTTCCCACAGTGTGTTAGTTTGCTTCATAACTTTTTTTTTTTTTTTGAGACTGTCTCACTCTGTCACCCAGGCTGGAGTATAGTGGCACGATGTAGGCTCACTGCAAGCTCCTCCTCCTGGGTTCACACCATTCTCCTGCCTCAGCCTCCCAAGTACCTGGAACTACATGCACCCGCCACCACGCCCAGATAATTTTTTGTATTTTTAGTAGAGACGGGGTTTCACCGTGTTAGCCAGGATGGTCTCGAACTCCTGGCCTCATGATCCACTCGCCTCAGCCTCCCAAAGTGTTGGGATTACAGGTGTGAGCCACCGCACCTGGTTGCTTCATAACTTTTAAAACTAACACGCCATTGAATGAAATATGTTCTACATGTTTTCTCTCCTCAAGTAAAGTTGTAGCTTATTCCCTGTCTGCCCTGTTATAGTGAGTCTCTTTCTGGCATTTATTTCTGGGAATTCTGCTATTTTTACATCCGCCCATGTAATTTCTTATACCTCAGCAGTGTCTCTGACAAATTTCTTAGGAATGTGTCCCAAAACCAGATCTCTTCATTTCCTTGGTAACAGTCTATTGAGAAGGGTGGAGGATGAGGGATGGGCAGAAGGGGATTGGTTCTCCCAAATCCTCAGTTCATGACTAGAACAGACAGCTTCCCTACTGGTTCAGTTGCATATTCTACTCTGAATAGATAGCCCTATGTCTAGGCCCCCTCCCAAAACTGCTGGTTAGTTATTTAGGCATACTTAGCTATGCTAATGTTTAGCATATTTATTTTGTGTGTGTCTGTGTGTGTATATATATGTGTGTGTATGTGTACACATATATGTGTGTGTACACATATATATATATGTATATATGTATGTGCACATATATACACATATATGTGTATATATATGTGTGTCTCCTCCTCTCATATGGCCACTGCTAATGAGCAGACAGTAGAGCTGCTCCATGCAGACACTCAGGGATCCAGGCTCAAGAGTAGCCTTCACAAAAGTCACATTTCCAAAGGGAAATCTCTATAGACTTTTGCATAGGCAATTGCCTATATTGGCCTTAAAACACATTCCCATTTGGCTGACAACTCACTGGGCAAAATAAGCCACATGATTCACCTATCCACAGGGGGCCAGGAGACAAGAGTATTTAAAAAACACCAGTAATAACTGCCACAGATATAATCAAATTTTATAAATCTTACAGTTTTTCTTAACAGGACAGCTTAGTCCCCAGGGAGCCTTATCCCTTAACTGAGTGAGACACATCCATATCTTTACTACTTTTCTTCTTCCAACCTGGATTGTCTCCAAAGTTAGGTGATTCTTTGGAAATTTGTGCTGGAATATGGATTAACCAGGACTTTGTGAAATTTAAGAGGTGCAAAATGTTTGAGACATGCTGTGTTCATTTTATGTCTTTTTTTGAGGGAAGGGGATGAAAGGGATTATTTCTAGACATGAGGTTTTTTTTGTTTTTAATGTAGTTTAAAAAATTATGTTGGGCCCTTAGTTTAATTATGATTGCTTATAAATATTTCAGTTTCATGTTGCATAATTGAAAATTATAGTAATATATATTCTGACTCTTCTGAGGGCAATGAAATTCCATCTGAGAATGTGAAATATGTCTTCTGATGTCTTAATTTAAACATGATTTGAAAATGTATTTAGTTTTTTCTCACTCCAGCTTATATGGTTTAGCTTTAAAGAGGACAATATGGAACTAAGAATGCTTAACATAATTTGTTTTCTATTCATTTACATTTAGGTATTCATTTATTTCCACTTGTGAATTACAAATATATACAAAATAGAATTAAACCTATTTTTTCTTAATGGGCATTGATTTTCTTGACAGCGTATGATAGTGTTGCCGTCACTAAGCAGGATATTCAAGTGGCAGTTTTGATAAAATAAAAAGTAAACAGACAAATAATGCTTATAACTTCACGTTTAGTAGGAAGGTGAAAAATCCAGAGGTCACAGTAAAGGAATGGGGAGTATTAATAAAAGATACTTCCATTCATCACTAACATTCATTCAGCACCCATCATAGGTTTAGGCACTAACAAGGCACGATATGACCCTTATTCATTTAGCCTTCCCAGAAGCTTGGTAAAGTCAGCATCCATTATCTGCACTTCACCATTAAGGAAACAGAGGTCCAGTGAGGTCCATAATTGTCCAAGTTTATACATTAGAAAACCTGAAAATCAAACCCAGATGGAACACACCCTTGAGCTTTGGTTTTGCTGTCATATCAATCCTAGTCTCAGTATTTCCAGTGTCATTTAGCTGGAAAAGCTATTTCCTCCCTACATGAAACCACAGAGTCAATAAAGAGCACCACCAAATGCTCCAAGAGTGGATTTTAATGAGATAATTGCATGACTAGCATCATCCAGAACGATGGGACCTGAACTGCTGCAACTGGCCACTAGTTAGCTCATGTAGTCAAAGTGGCTGGCACATGCCAAAGGAAGGATGGAGCCACTGAGATATTGATGTTGTGGTCATGACACGAAATGGGATGCTCACAAGACCAAGAGTAATATCAAGGAGACTGGTCATTTTATTGCCATAGAATGCAATTAAGGTAAAACAGAAGCACTTTGGGAGGCTGAGGTGAGCAGATCACATGAGGTGAGGAGTTTGAGACCAGCCTGGCCAACATGGTGAAACCCCATTTCTACTAAAAATACAAAAATTAGCCAGGTGTGGCAGAGCGCAAGTGTAGTCCCAGCTATTCAGGAGGCTGAGGCAGGAGAATCACTTGAACTTTGGAGACGGAGGTTGCAGTGAACCAAGATTACGCCACTGTACTCCAGCCCGGGTGACAGAGTGAGACTTCATACCCCCCACGCCCCAAAAAAGGTAAAACAGAGGCCTAGAAATTGTGAAATTTGTCCTCAGGCAGCTGGGTGGCCAGAGAAAACATAGAGCCTTGTACTTTTCTGAAGACAACAAAATAGGGAACCAGCAAGCGCTAAAATAACAGCATAACATTGTCAAAGAGACAAGAAGTGAATGTACCCACAGGAGCAGCAGCAGGGGTCTCTGCGTGCCCTTTGGCACTTCAGGCCAGCAAGCCCAAGCAGCCCAGAAGCGGCACTACTGGAAAGACTGAGGGAACCCCTGTCACCTGCCTGGCAGGACTGACCTGGAGGTCAAGAGAACCGGAAGCAGAACCAAGACCTTGACGCTGACCACACATAGCTAAAAAGCAATCAATTCCAGAGAAGGAACATGTGCAGTTCCACAAGAGAAAACCATTAAACAATTAAAAATATTGAGTCTTATGTAAATATTAATTTTCTGCTTAATGAACACATAAAAAGGGATTGTTGTTTATTAGTCAATGCTACACAAATTGCGGCCAGGCTGTTTGTTCCTTGTGTCACATCCCTGTCTTACTATTTAAGTGTCTCAGAGAATCTGTTCACATAGTGAGGAGGGGAGGGGGTGTTATTTTAGCAAATTCAGCAAATGTACAGACCCTAAACAGACATTTAATTTTAGATTACGGCCTCCAACCCCCGAAAAAAAAGAAAAATGTTCCGAATGAGGACCTGCTTCTTCCGAAAACTGAACGGTAGGAGATGGGGAGTGGTTACAGAATAAAGAACAGAAATGGATTTGCTACAAAGTGGTGTTTAATTGACTGAAGAAGATACCACTTTTTCATCTCTCACAAAATATGATGCATAAGAATTCTGACTTTTCCTAGGGATTATCTTAGAAAATGCCTAAGCGATATTTGTCTTATTCTATGAAGATTTCCTTTCTGTGCAAACAGAGACATGAAAAATTCTTGTCACAGACGATTTTCAGAGGTGCTCAAATGGGGAAGGTCATGCCCACTAACTCAGATTATTCGAGGATGAAAATCCCATGTGCCCCTTTCTCCTGTGGCTTATTATTATTATTGTTTTGCCTTTTGTCGATTTCAATACTCATTAACATCTACATTAAAGGATAGGAAAGCAAAAGAAGATAAAAGGAAATTCTTCTCTTTCAGATGTTATTAATCTTTCAGGTGATTGTTCTTTCATTAATGATACCTCTGATCAAAACCATGTCAAACCTTCCTCTTTGCTGAGAAGCGATGATTTTTGTGCATTTGTCAGATATATTTCTATTCCACAATAGTTTGCAGTTTGTTACTGTATTGTAAAATTAAAGACATGTTACAGGATCATATATAACACAATTTATTTCTCAATATGCACATCACATAATTTTTTTTCTTTTTTTTTTTGAGATGGAGTCTTACTGTGTTGCTCAGGCTGGAGTACAGTGATGCCTTCTCAGCTCACTGCAACCTCCACCTCCTGGATTCAAGTGACTCTCGTGTCTCAGCCTCCTAAGTAGTAGGAAAAACAGATGCCTGGCACCATCCTCAGCTAATTTTTGTATTTTTAGTAGAGACAGTTTCACCATGTTGGCCAGGCTGGCCTCAAACGATCTGTCTGCCTCTGCCTCCCGAAGTGCTGGGATAACAAGCGTGAGCCACTGCGTCTGGCCCACACTGATGATTTTTGATCTTTGCTTATTTCTGCTAATGTTTTGTCAGTATCATGTTATTTTTATATATGCTCCAGTTGGTGACTATTTGAGAGACCTCTATTTTCAAAAATAAGTGTTCTGCTTCTTTGGATTACATGCTTTAAAATTCCTGTAATAGTTTCTAGGCATATAACACCTGAGTTATTTACACTAAAAAGAGAGAGCGAGAGAGCGTGCTATGACACTTAATAGGAAAGACACAGTAAACTATAAATAAATATGTTTTAATCTTAATTGGAAGAGAATCTGGACCACAAGGAAGAAGCCCTTTTGGGTGAATTTTCTAGTTCTGTGGGTTAGGAGATGCTTTTCACAGGCACTTCCATCCTTTACCCACTGTCCCTCCTAAAATACACTACTCTCACTCTTCTACTTAAGGAACAGGTGGTGGGAGTGGAAAAAAAAATATGTTGCTGCTGCTGATTTAGTAAAATAATTGATAATTATAATGAATAGTTCCATTAACAGTGTCAAACATGCTACTTCCATCAAATGCATTATTGAGTCCTTACAGGTGATGTATGAGATAGCTATTATTGTTTACATTTTGTAGATGAGAAAACTGAAGATTAGAGAATTAATTAGCCAAGTTGGGGAATGGTGGGATCAAAATGTAAACCTAGGCAAGTAGGTTTCAGAGCATGTGCTTTCAGCCAGTATGTCAAAGTGCCTGAAACATAAAGTAAAAATGGTCAGGCATCCTGTGTGGACCCACAACCAGACAGAGTAGAGGGAGGTGAGAGTTTAGAACTTCAACAGGATTCTCTAAACTTTTTTTTTTATTTTTCCCGGAGATGAAATCTTGCTCTGTTACCCAGGCTGGAGCACAGTGGCATGATCTCAGCGCACTGCAGCCTGCACCCCCCCAGTTCAAGTGATTTCTGGCTTTTTTTTTTTTTTTTTTTGTATTTTTAGTAGAGATGGGGTTTCATCATATTGGCCAGGCTGGTCTCAAACTCCTGACCACAAGTGATCTACCCACCTTGGCCTTCCAAAGTGCTGGGATTACAAGCGTGAGCCACCGTGCCCATTCAAGATTGTCTGAACTGTTTTTTAGCCAACCCCGGAATAGTCAGCAGGGTTGAGGAATAGGTAAACACAGAGCATGGATGTAGTAGTGTTTAAATTACACTTTTAAGAGCTGATTCTCAGATTCTTTATGACTAGAGGAAGCAAACATTTATTTAGACTAAAATGTCCTTACAGTGGAAAGAGGCCTTCCTCCACGTTACCAGATACTTACAGCCCTGCTACGGAAAATATGTGCTTTCTAATTGCCTGCTTTCCAAGCCAATTTTCATCTGCAGTATGGTCTCCAGACTGGATATGTCTCAACACAGAGAGTGACCTATGCGGAGGAAAGTAAATTGACAGACCTGTTGTAACTTTTTCGGGGTGGACCACCCCAGTGGGACTTACCAAATCAAGTTTCTGGACCTGGAATGCTGTTTGTCAATTGTTTTGAACAAGCTCCATTATTTTCACAAAGATAGCCAGATGCCAGAACATACTGTGTCCTAGAAGACTGGTTCTCAAAGTAGGCTACACATTAAAATTACTCCTGGGAACTTTTCACAATACTGATGCCCAGGTCACATCCCATACTAATTCAAACAGTATCCTTCAGGATATAACACAGTATTTTTAAAACTCCCCAAGCAATTCCAGTACACAGCCAAGTGTGAAAAATGTTGATCTTAACAATATTTGAAATGTACCTTAAGTCAAATTGTAATAGTAACAGTTTTCTATTTTTATATAGTGAAAATGTGAAACCAATTAAACTTCATTGTTTTTTGTTTTTTCTTATAAAGAGCCTAAATGTGGAAATAAAAATAATAAAAATAGAGCTTTAGTTAGATTATAATCCGAAACGTTGGTGTTTGCATTTTGCTATTTGTTTACTATATTAATTTGCAAATTTGTTTTGGAAAAATCTGAATGGATTTACAATAAAGTAAGAGTACTACACTCCTGTTGTACCTCTGGCATAGCCTTCCTGTATAATTCTCAAGAAGCCATCACAGTAACAGTACTCTAATGCTAATTTGTGTCTACATTTCCATAACAGTTTAGGGAAATGAAATGGTTTATACATGTATATTTATGTCACGGGATCCTTGGGGTGTCGCTTCGCCAGCAGGAAAGCTCTGTGGCCAGCGGTGCCTTCTGCCTGAGTACTGCTCGCACCCACTGGACTCATTCTGCTCACTCGGCCTGGCAGACTGCACTTGGCTTGTGCTACCAGCCCGAGTCCCACACCTGCCAAGGGTGAGCCAGGAACAGTGAGGGGTGTGTGAGTGAGCGAGTGCAGGGTGCAGCCACTGTGCACAGCCAGGTACAATGGCTGCTATGGCAGGGCAGGCAGCTCCAGGTGCTGGCACAGGTGCTGGCTCTGGGTGAGGCTGCGACTGGAGCAGATGTACCTCATGTGGCTTCTATTGTGGGCACCTGCATTTGGATGAGGGAAATGTGGTGGCACCTGGAAGCTTGGAGATGTCAAGAACTACAGAGCCCCAAGGAGGGTGTCACAGCCCTGGCTCTGGGAGCCCCTAGTCTGGACTTCCCAGAAAGCCACAGCTATTCTCTCCTTCTCATCATCCACAACTGTGGCGAGCAGAGGGGCATGTTTAAACCCTGTCTGTGTTATAGCTGTTTCAGTCCTGCCATTTGGCAGGTCCTGAGTTCTTGTCCTGCATCCAGGAAGAATGAAGTACGTGGAAAACAGAGGGTGAACAAGGCATAGAGAAGCTTCGTTAAGTGACAGAACAGCTTTCAGGGGACCCAAAGTAGGTAGGTTCTTTCTGCAGGCAGGTCTTCTGAGTAGTGTCCAGCTCCCAGTGGAGAGGAGACCCATAGTAGACAGCTCCATTCTGTAGGCAGGTCATCTGGACAAGTTGAGGAGACCTGAAGTGGATAGCTCCTTCCTGCAGTTGGTAGTCCTGATGTCTGTGTGAGTCTGGCTGAGTCTGGGGTTTTTATGGGCTTAGAAGGGAGGAAGTGTGTACTGATTGGTTTATGGGTGGTCATGGGCAGGCGTGGGAAAAAGCAACATTAAGTTCTCACTGTAGGTCACAGACTCCACCCAGAACTGGAAGTCTGATCCCAAGGCTTTGGTCCATCCCTGGCTTGAAGGTGGGGTTTCACCGGGGACCTGGCCCTTTCCACCCAAGAGTCTGTCTGCCTCCTGCCATCAACATACCATCCATGGCACCCAGGCTGTTTGTGCTGAGGGTCACCTCCAGTCCTGTGCCGAGCAACCCTCAGTGCCCTCTCCATCTCCCTCTTGTGCTTATCAGTGCCCAAAGTCTGGAGGGACCCAAGGCATCAGGAGGCTTGTGTGTTAGTGTTACTCCCAAGTGTGTGCACACCCAGCAGGGTTGCAGTAGCACCCAGGCTAGGCCACAACTTTGCATCGCCCCAGAGTGGGCACCTGGAGTAGGAAGAGGCCAGGGAGCAGGAGCAGGCACTTCTGAGCCTGCAGAGGCAGCGGGGGTTCCCGGGCCCCAAGAGCACAGGGGATGCCTGGTTTGGAGCTGTGGCTGGATGACTGCGGCTGCACCTGGGAGTGCAGGGTCCCCACCCTGCCAACTTGGTAGGGGACAGGGCTTCTGCCTGTTTCCACCACTGCCAGTCTCACAGAGCATGCAACCCCAGCTGCACCTCCCCTGCTGTGGTTGGCATCACAGCAGTTGCTCCAGACGAACCACCACTGCCATCATTTATACATACATTGCTGCTCATTACTAAATACTCAGATGCATTTTCTATATTTTTAATATTATTTTTGTGGAATAATCAAGTCTGCCTAATTGCAAATTTCCAGATAGCACGGCTTCTATTGTTAACTATGTGAATGGTACGTTTTGGAGTTATGGACAGGGGAGACTCCCTAAATGATGTGATCATAAGTAATAATTATTTAATAATTATTTTTGGTGAATTTGTGTTTTCTTTGTGCTTTGTTAGAGTTTTTCTTGAAAACAATGTTGATTCATCCTTAAGGTCTCTGTGCCCACTGCAAAAAAGGCAACAAACAATACTTCTGGACTGTCCATTACAAAGTCTAGAAGCACTGACACTGAGTGACTGCCTGTAATTTCCCTCCCTAGCTATCTTACTTTGGATTCTGAGAGTTCATCTTTCTGAATTACCTCGATTCAAGGTCCAAATGAACTGTTCATCACCTGATACCTTGAGCTTTGCATTCTCACCTTTAATGCCCTCTTTGCAAGGCTTGACAGTGTCTCTTGGCTACTTCTCCTTCCTTAATGCCCATGACATTGCTCTTTCCTGATTCTCTTCTGAAAATAGTTTCCGTCATTTAATCCTTTTTCTCTTCCTGTTTTGATTTACTTACATAACGGTCATTAGTGCTTCCTCCCTTCATGAAGGTTTCAATCCACTCACTTGGAAACAGAAGGTCACTATGTAGAGGACTCTATAATCTTTTCTAACTTCAATTTTTATTCCAAATTTTATACTTCAATTTCAGCTGCTTTCTAGAAACCTACATTAAGTGAGCTGTTCTGTCCTCTCTTACTTGACAATCATTTATTGAGTGGAGCAGAATGTTTGTTGAATTCAGTGACTCACTGTCTTTGAAGGCCATGGTGCTATGTAAAGATCCAGTGGAAAAAATCGTGAACTGAAAAATGACAAACCTAACCCCAGCTCAGCCACCTGTAGGTATGACTTGGTGCACATATGCAGCCTAAGTTTCTTTTTTCTCATAGGAAAACTGGCCAATTGGCAAAAGGATCTCTGAATGTATGACTCTCATCTTGAACTTATTATTTTGGAGAATTAAATATATTTTTCCTACTGTGAATTTATTATCGTATTTTCACTTCTATACTACAGAGACTCCTCTCATTGAGTATTAATAAACCAATAGGCATCTGACAGTCTAGCCTCTCCTCAAACTTGCTTTTCAAGTGGTAGAGTTGATTGGACCTTGAACAAGAAAATAACAAACATATGCTCCTAGAGTTCATAGAAGCATCTTGTTTATTTCCTAATTTGAGAAAGGCTGATAGAATTGCGTTCTTTCCTAAATTTCCTGTAAATTGCCCTCATTGTGTGTAGACTGAGTTGGACATCTGAGTTTTTACTTAGTGGGCATGGCAGAACTCCTGCCTTCAGGTCAGACCTCCCACTGCACTGCTCACCCCTCTTTAATTTGTTGAAGTGTTAGCAATTACCAACTGATTTACTCACAATGTGCCAAGTTGACCACATCAGTCTTTATAAAATTAGAAACCCAAATGTTGGAAACTTTTTGTTTTTCAACTTTTTTGCCTTCTTTTGCCAAACTTTGCCACTGAGATTTCTGACCACCATCTTAAATTTCACATGAAATTATGTAAGTAATCAGATAACCAGATAGCAAATGGGAATTACATGTGCATTCGGGAGGAAAAATTATTCAGAAAACTTTAAGTTATGCAGTATTAGTTTTCCTCAAGTGTTTAAGAGAACAAAAAAGAATAATTATATTACTGTGAAACAAATGCTTTACACAATGTTTTTTTATCCTCAGATAATTAAATAACTTTTGTCAATCCCCTTACACAGGTGGTTGCTGACTCCCTGGATACACTTCTCTCTGGCCAATAACCAACCTACTGTGTCCAGAAGTTATTCTTTCCAGTGGCTTCTTGGTCTCGCTGACTTCAAGAATGAAGCTGTGGACCCTCATGGTGAGTGTTACAGTTCTTAAAGGTGGTGTGTACGGAATTTGTTCCTTCAGGTGTTCAGATGTGTCCAGAGTTTCTTCCTTCTGGTGAGTTTGTGGTCTCGTTGACTTTAGAAGTGAAGCTGCAGACCTTGGCAGTGAGTGTTATAGCTCTTAAAGGTGGCGCGTCTGGAGTTGTTTGTTCCTCTCAATGGGTGATGGGTTCGTGGACTTGCTGACTTCGGGCGTGAAGTCGCAGACCTCCGTGTTGTTACAGCTCATAAAGGTAGTATGGACCCAAAGACTATGCAGCAGCAAGATTTATTGTGACAAACAAAAGAACAAACTTCCACGCTGTGAAAGGGGACCCAGCGGGGTGCTGCTGCTGGCTCGGGTGGCCAGCTTTTATTCTCTTATTTGGCCCTGCCCACGTCCCGCCGATTGGTCCATTTTACAGAGTGCTGATTGGTGTGTTTACAAACCTTTAGCTAGACAGAGCGCGGATTGGTGCGTTTTTACAGAGTGCTGATTGGTGTGTTTACAAACCTTTAGCTAGACAGAGTGCGGATTGGTGCGTTTTTACAGAGTGCTGATTGGTGCATTTACAAACCTTTAGCTAGACACAGAGCGCGGATTAGTGCGTTTTTGCAGAGTGCTGATTGGTGCGTTTACAAACATTTAGCTGGACAGAGCGCAGATTGGTGCGTTTTTACAGAGTGCTGATTGGTGTGTTTACAAACCTTTAGCTAGACAGAGTGCAGATTGGTGCGTTTTTACAGAGTGCTGATTGGTGCATTTACAAACCTTTAGGTAGACACAGAGCGCGGATTGGTGCGTTTTTGCAGAGTGCTGATTGGTGCGTTTACAAACCTTTAGCTAGATAGAGCGCGGATTGGTGCGTTTTTACAGAGTGCTGATTGGTGTGTTTACAAACCTTTAGCTAGACGGAAAAGTTCTCCAAGTCCCCACTAGACCCAGGAAGTCCAGCTGGCTTCCCCTGTCACTACCACATGTTATTCTTCTCTTTTACTTAGTATTACTTGATGATCTCAGTTAGGTGCAATGCATTATATTCTCAGGAAATTCCTTTATTCTTGACCTATTGCTTTTGCTCCCTTTTATGATATGCCAAGATACATTGCCTTTATAACATCTATATAGGGGCTTTGAGAATCTCTATCTGGAAGACAGACTACATTATGTTTACCAATGAATGGTTTGGAGAGAAGGAAGAAATCATCTTATTTCAGGAGTGAGTGGGCTCCCCTATGTGAATAAGCACTGCCTCCAATGTGCACATACACAGCTAATGGCCCAGCAGGCAAAATAATTTTAATAATTTCATTAACGGTGGGAATAAAAAATTGCTGAATAAAACACCTATTTACTAAATAAAAGAAATATGTCCCTGCTTTTCAGTAGACCGAACTCTTACTGTTTACTATGGATAGGAAGTCACTGGACAAAGGGCTCATTGCTAATTCAAAACTCAGCACAAAGACATACCTTTTCTAGTTTGTTAATTGTTTTACCAAAATCATTAGATTAACTCCAGAAGATTAAGTATTGAGAAATGCAGTAATTAAAAATAATGTAATTATATTCATAGAGAATACCAAAGGTATGAGATTAATAAAATGAGAAAAATTCATAAACAGACAGTATGGGATTTATTGTTACTAATTTATGATGAATCTCTATAGAATAAACCTGGAAATCTTTCCTGACAGCACTCCAATGTTGTTGCTATATTTACGCTCTGTTTCTTGGATTCCTAGAATTTGAAATAGCTGAAAGTCACATATTTTCCTGCTTCTCTCTAAGATGTCATTGGCAACACTCTTTACTGTCCTCTAACCACTATATTGGAGAACTGAACATTTTGAAGAGATAGCAAGTAGCTTCTTCTGACAAACGAAGAAAAAAAGATATATTACTTCCTAAACTCTACTGACAGTTCATGTTCTAGATAATTTACCTATATAGGAAAGAGCTAGCTGCAGAGTAAAGATTATTAATTTGAAGATAATTTCTCCTTATTCACAGACAATGATTCTAGAATAATTATAGGCTCTTCTCTATCATAAAGCATCCTCAGGCTTCTCTTCAGCTACTACTCGCACTCAGATTACTGGTCATGAAATCAACTGACATTCTTACATGATAGAAAGGTCCATGTGTTTTAATGAATTTGCATACATACAAAGAAATAAGCACACACACAGAATTATACAGACTTTAGCACTTCTTTGCTCGTATTTTATCAGTCCTACTGAAATATTTTATTGTATCTTGGAGTTGATGTTGGAAGCATATTTTGGATTTGGATGCAGAAGTTAAATACCATATCCTACATGTGAGGCTGACATATAAAAGGCTTAAACGCTGCATCCAGATCAGCGTGATAAATTAAGAGTGATTAAGTAGCATTCTAGAGCTGGTTTGACCTAAAGAGGCACTTAGGAGCTATCTTATGAGGAGAGTAGAATTCAGAAATTTAACATAATTAAATGCCTGCCTTGTGATTTTGCAGCCCTAATAGAATGCTATGGACATGTTGAATTTTAATAACTCACAGAAGAATACATCACAGCATAAAACTGTAGACTTACAAATGTCTTTAGTTCTCATTTATCAATTCCCCCTTTTCTTATACCGTCAAAAAACTGAGGTTTGCAAATATTTAAGCAATTTATCCAAGGTCACACAGCTCCTAAATACTAGGGCTGAAACTAGAATCTCTAGCTCTCTTCCTGAAATCTTTACCATATTAACTGCGTACTAGAGTTGAACATTTACTTTCCATTTCGTCACTGGAACTTATTCTCTTATCCTATGCTAAGGAGAGAAGAATATCTCATACATGAAAGTGTCTAATACATATGGTTAACTTTTTAAAAAATTGGATCACTAAATTCATCCTTCTATAACCCTGAAGATGGCTAGCATTCATTTTTAAAGAATTCTAGAAAACAAATTTGGACATCTGTCTATTTCTGGATACAAATTAGGCCATAAAGCAGCTTAAGAATACGTATGAACCCTCAAGCTCAGTGTCAGACTCCAGCTAAGCATTTTGGTTGGCATTATTTAAATCTTCTATGGTCACAATTTGAACATGATTTCAATCAAGTATTTCAGTATTCTTTATTTTTCCAAGGTTTTCGAATAGTGATTTTTAAGGTTTGTGTCTTATGAACGGATTTAAAAGTAGAATGGATAAATTATACAACTCCCTTTGTTTGTGAATATTTTATGTTTAATATGAATTCATTTATTTTCTCAAAGCTTCATTGTTGAGATAAATGTCAGGCACAAAAGTCCATTACAGGATGCAGGAGGCCCCTGAAGTTCGATTAGTCTATTGATTGTCTAAGGAGTAATCAACAATGATTCTTGAATATTTTATTCCAATATTTTGTTTCCATTGCAACTTCTATCTGACACTTTTCTTCCAAGCACGACATTCATTCTCACAGGTAAATCCAGAAGAGAGAGCTCCCAGTATAAGGAGGGGGTTGGCTCAACAAGGCCTCCTAGGTCCTGTGCAATACCCGGTGACCCACAGTGCCTACAAGAGGATACCTAATTCCACAGCCTGCCACCCACAGCTTTCCTTGCTATGGCCTCATCCTACTCACTGAATTTCATCTTAACACCTCTTACTCCCTCACTTCCTTCTTTCTTTCTCTTTCTCTCTCTCTCTCTCTCTTTCTCTCTTTCTTTCTTTCTGAGTCTCGTTGTGTCACCCAGGCTGCAGTACAGTGGCACGATCTTGGCTCACTGCAAGCTCCGCCTCCCAGGTTCACGCCATTCTCCCACTCTCGCCTCAGCATCCCAAGTAGCTGGGACTACAGGCGCCTGCCACCACACCCGGTTAATTTTATTTTTGTATATTTAGTAGAGATGGGGTTTCACGGTGTTAGCCAGGATGGTCTTGATCTCCTGACCTCGTGATCCGCCCGCCTCGGCCTCCCAAAGTGCTGGGATTACAGGCGTGAGCCACCGCGCCCGGCCAACTGCTTCACTTTTCAACAGAAAGTCCTTCAGCTTTTCTCTGTTTAACTATTTATTTCTGCTTAGTGATGTTTGCCTCAGGAACACATACCACACACACAAACACACATACACACGCACACCTCTTCCACACTGGGTCTGCAGTGATACTTCGTAGAAATGCTGGTACGTTCCGCACTAAGTCTTTCCTATTCTGGTACATGTTTGTACTGTGTTTCTTATCTTACTGTATTCTATATAAAAGATAATGGATCGAATTACCAGATGAAAGACTTGGCGGTTCAAAGGCAAGATTTCTAGGAGGTTATGAAGGCGACAAGGATAGCAATGAGCCCAGTGAAAGATAAAGCACTGGGAACCACCATATATTTTTTCAGTTGGTATGCTTTCTTTATAACAGGCAATGTAATAGGCTTTTATCATGTTATTCCATCTTTATAAGTATATATTTATGGTACAACCGGTAGGATTTTTCCATTTTTGTATTTAAAAAGTAGAATAAACCGTTTTACCTATTATCAACATATAAAATTGATTCTTAAAGTAGAATGACAATGTATACTAATATCCTTTCAATTAGTATATTTTCAAACACAGACTTGTGATCTACCTATTGACTGATGCTAAGTGGGAATTATAATCACTTCATGAATCCTATTCAGATCTGCATTCAACATACCAAATTCATCTAGACCACCTCCTGAGGGAAAATAAGGTGTTTCCACTGGTAATGCAAAGCAGCATTTTTTGAGTCTTGGTTCCAGCAACCAAATTGCACCACTTTTGAATTCATGACTCTCCATTCCAAGGCATTATTTTTTATCTGAAAAATGACTAATTTTATTATCCTAATTCATATATGTTTGTTCTTACACTTAGAAATATTTTTGTCCAGGAAACTGGTTTCTTACTTCTATATACACCTAGAGATATTTTTAAAGTAATATTTTTGTCAGATTTGGATTGCCTAGAATATATTTCATTTATTTATATTATCTGCAAAATATTTAAATTGAAATCACACAATACAATTTTATTCTAAATATAGTAGTTGGTGCATATAATGTGATGACCTCTGCTGTTGCCTGTTTGAAAGACTGAGTATTAAAATGAAGGAAATTATGTGATATATTTTTTTACACTTTAAAACTATTTTAAAATATCTCAAATGTATTATCTAACTTTTTATGATCATTATGAGTCAGATGAAGCAATGCTAGAGCTAAGAAAAATGAAGCTTACTTAAGATTATGCCAAAGTTAAGTCTTGGGCATGGGATAGAACATATGTATCCACTGTTTCAGCAAAACGACTTTTTCCACATCCCACATCATTAAATGCTATTCTACTTAAATTCCACAATTTCTTAATTATTTTTCTTTTTTGTCAGAGAGATGGCATCAAGGTATGGGAAAGTATAAGTTTCATGACAGAAGTCTTGTTAGACACATCCTTAATCCCTCTGAGATTCAGTGTCAAATAATTCATGCATTAAAGTAGTATCTGTCAAAATGTCAGTCCTTTAAAGACGAAAATGCAACTTAACAGATTGTCTATAAATGCTACCAGAGGTTAAGGTGGTGGTGATGATTGGGATAATAATGTTAATATTCGCTTCCAGTGAATCTCTCATGAAAATTGGGTCTTCATGATTTTAAGGCTTATCTTATCAAAATAAGAAAATAGCCACATCAGATATAAGAAATAGCCAAAATGAGGTATTAATAGCATAGAAAATATTTGAATTGTATGTTACTATATATCAAAATTTCTATCATAGTGAATGTATATTGCAGTGCTTTTTAGTAGAGTGCATTTTGCTGCAGAACTCTAGCTGTCAGAGAACAAAAATGAGTGCAGAAGAGAGAGAGTGTTTTGGATATAAGTAAAGGAAAAGAGGACAACATAAATAATTAGTCAAAGAACTGAAATCTTCTAAATGTTAAACTCTATCCTTTCTTAAACACTGGCCTTCCCAAAAGCTATATGGCTGAGTGTTTAGTGAAGCTCACACCATCCTTGCCAAAGACTGACTTTGACTTCAGAGCCATAGGTTCAGTTTGCTTTCACAATTGAAGCTGAGGAACACAATTTCCTAGTAAGAGAAGTGAATAGAAATTATTAATAGGTTCTTTTGCTCAGCTATAAGTTAAAAAACTTGGGAGTTCCTGATATAAATATTCAGGATCATGTAATCCTAATCTGTGAGACATTAACATATTTTATAAAGCATTTTATTGGTGCAAGTTTATTTAAGAATATTTTGTATCACAAAATTACCACATGAGCCAGGAATATTACGGTTGGTATATAACTGAAAGAACTGAAAGCAGGAGCTCAAACAGATATTAATGTATCTATGTTTATAGCAGCCTTATTTACAGTGGCCAAAAGGAGGAAGCAATCCAAGTGTTCATGGAGAGTGAATGGATAAACAAAATGTGTTGCATGCACACAACAGAATCTTACTCAGACATAAATGAGATGCTGGCACATGCTACAGCAAGAATAAACCTTATGCTAAGTAAAATAAGTCTGTCACAAAAGGACAAATATTGCTTCACTCAAATGAGGTACTGAGAGCAGTCCCATTCGTAGAGCCTGAAAATAGAATGGCTATTGTCAGGAGCTGGGGGAGGGAGCAATGGAGATTTGTTGTTTAATGGACCAGAGTGTCCATTTGAAAAGAAGAACGAATTTTGAGGATGGATGGTGTTGACAGTTGTGCAGCAATGTGAACATACTTAATGCCACTGAACTCCACACTTAAAAATGGTTAATATGTTGATTTTATGTTATTCATATTTTCCCACAATAAAAATATTCTTTGTGCATTTCTTTTGTCTTATATTTTCTTGTTACAATCTTTTAATCTTAAATTCATGTCATATTTCTAACACTACTGAAGATCTCTTTCGTAACACTAGTCTCAATTTCACTGCACACAGTTAAGACTTTGATTGGTGTACAATTTCTGTGGTTTGATAAATTTAGTGCTATAAACAAACAAACCTAATACATTTTAAATAACCTAGTTGTATGTTTGTGGTTTCCAAAGAATGCACTTGTAACTCACTGAGCACAATGGTCGAGTAATAATTCTAAGAGTTTCGTCTGAGTTGCTTAGACATGACTTGGCCACTATTGTCATAGGACAAGATTCCTTACCTCCTACCAGCTGGTAGGGCTGTATATGACCTCAGCTGACCACTGCAGGAATGACCACTTGCTCAATTCCTGGCAGGGAGACTGCAAATTCCTTTGCCTGTGAAATTTTCAGGTAGTAGGCAGCCATAGAAAGCAGCACCCCAAATCCAAACTGACTGTCACTCAAACAGTCTATGTGCCTCACTATTGATAACTTTGTTCTCACCTTGTCCTGTAAAAAACAAGAGGAATCAGAGAGAAGTGGGATTCCTACGCTGGGCTGTGGGAATGGTTTTCTTGTCCTGCAGTGTTTACTGGCCCTGGCACACAGCTGTATGGGATGATAGGAAGCTAGGGGAGTCTTGATTTATCTTCTCTGTCTGACCCAGGATGTGTAAATTTTCCCCTTCCACAATAAAACCTCTTTCCCTCACATCTACGTCGTGTTATCTTATGTATCCCATCACAAGTCTGGTGCAAGGCAACTGGTGAACTGTCTGGACTCCCCTTTCACAACAGGGATGAGCATGGAAGGAGATGCTGGGCGTGGCCTTCCCATTACTGCTTGCCAGCTCTGGGCTTGTTCTTTTAAATGTTATGATTTGAAATATTTTAAACTAATCATTTAAATCATTATCCACTTTGGTTTTTACCTTATATCTCCACAACGTTTAAAAATGTCAATTTCCAATAGCATTCCCCCCCTCCCCTTCATTCCTTCAACACAGCTCCAGAAGGCTGTTTCCTGTAACAGGCTGGGTGCAACCGAGGTAACCTGAGGTTCAGTGGAAATGGAGGGGAATAACAGCACACTGTAGACAAAGCCCAGGCAACACAACCTACTGTTAAATATACATGTAGATGTTTTTAACACTTTGTAGACTTTCTACCCAAGAACGTATTTCTCACTGAAAATCTTTCTTCAATCCCTAAGCTATTTATGTTTTCTGGAACCATCTTTATTTACCGGCTCATTGTCTCATAGTTCTAGAGCTCAGAACTCTCTGTCAAGAAAACAAAGAAAGGCTCAGGAATGTCTATAATTTTATTTGCAGAGAAAGTTATTTTCCCTTTTCCTCAACTGTTTCAAATGGATATAGAGTGGAAGTTTCTTGTTCTTTCTGTTTATTTTTATTTTTTGAGACGGAGTCTCTCTGTCACCCAGGCTAGAGTGCAGTGGCACGATCTCGGCTCACTGCAACCTCCGCCTCCTGGGTTCAAGCGATTCTCCTACCTCAGCCTTCCAAATAGCTGGGATTACAGGCATCCACCACTGCACCAGGCTAATTTTTGTATTTTTAGTAGAGACAGGGTTTCACCATCTTGGCTAGGCTGGTCTTGAACTCCTGACCTCATGATTCACTCACCTTGGCCTCCCAAAGTGCGGGGATTAGAGGCGTGAGCCACCGCGCCCAACCAGATTTCTCCTTCTTAATAAAAAGCTTCTAAAAAAAATTCTAAGTTATATTAAAGAGGTTTGCTAAATTGACAGAGTTTGTGGTTACTTACTGTGCTTTATTAGCATGGAATTTGCAGCTTGGTGGAAAGTGTCCAATCTATTCCTAAGACCATGATTAATAGACACAGAGCCCCACTTTACTGCAAAGTATGAAAGAGTTGATCTGACCCAGCAGATTAAGACAATGGTTTCTGGAGTCAGAACTTAGGTATAAATTCAAGCTCCTTGACTTCCTAATTGTGAAATCTGAGCAAGTTTCTTAACCTGTCTGCACCATAATTTCTTCATTTATGAAACTGAGGTAATAATGTAACTACCTTTTATGATTGTTAAGAGAGACTGATAAATTTTTAAATGTTTTCAATAAAACAGTGATTGGGACATAATACTCAAGGAATATTTGCTTTTATTCTTATGGAGAAACTCAAGATCAAATCTTCAGAATAAATTTTTAGTGCTCACGATACCACTTTTTATATGACAATATTAGAAGGGTCTTCTATGGCCATAAATTGAGTTTGAACCAATTTCTAGGTTTCTTATACGTGATATTTTCTCAGCTGTAGACACACTTTCTGATGTGTGTACACAGGGGACAATCACTGACTCTCTCTGTCTAATTTGTGTTGGGAGTGGTAGTGAGACAAGAAGCAAAGAAAGTCCATGAAGAGCTCAGAATCTGAGCAGAGTTTTCAATGTAGCCACAGAGCTGGGCACAAAATTAAGAGAGAATTAAATCACAAGAGAGAGGGCTTGATGTACACATCAGTTTTTTGGAGGCGTTGCACACAATTACATTTCTGGTGTAGATGCAACATAAAACGACCCTTGCACAGACTAAAGCACACCTGCAAATCAGCCAATCACTAATTAGGGTGAGGAGCCCTGCCACTAGTCTACCTGTTTTATATGAGCATAAGTTAGTGTCTTTGGATGAATATAGTAGCATTTAATCCTCAGATTATCTACATGACTTTTCATATGTAATATATAGTGAACTAAATATATGCAGATATATAATAAGGCAAGCTTTAAGCAAAAGCTAAGATAAATAATAAATGCAAAGGAGTTCTAGACAGAGTTTTTTGCATGCACGTATAATTACAATTACTATATCAAAAGAAATATTAACAGATATTTTTATGGTGAACTAAGAACTAGAAATTAATTTAATGTAAATATTGAGATTAAAAAATGTAATGAACAAAATGAACTCAGTTTAGACATAGCGGAGAAGATAATTAGCAAATTGAAGCTTAGAGAAAAATATCTAGGATGAAATTAAAAGATATAAATTCAGGATAAAGTTCAAAAATTTAAAAGATAAAAATATAGGGGAAAATTGAAAGAACTGTATGGCACAGAGTAGAAAGTTCTACATGGTTGTAATTTGAATCCTAGAACAGGAGGAAAGAGAAAATAGGACAAAAACAAAGCGTGAAGAGGTACTAAATTAGAAATTTTTAAAATTGGTAATGAATTTCTAGCCACATATTAAAAAATGGCTAAAAACCCCAAGAGAAAAAAATACAAAATAACAGCAACATGAAAACAATAACACAATTTTAAAAAAGCAAATCTGTAACTAGGGTATATTAAAAAAAAGTACAGAAAATTGTCTGGGCGCGGTGGCTCACACCTGTAATCCTAGCACTTTGGGAGGCCGAGGAGGGCAGATCACGAGGTCAGGAGATCGAGACCATGCTGGCTAACATGGTGAAACCCCGTCTCTACTAAAAATACAAAAAATTAGCTGGGTGTGGTGGCAGGCGCCTGTAGTCCCAGCTACCTGGGAGGCTGAGGCAAGAGAATGGCATAAACCTGGAAGGTAAAGCTTGCAGTGAGCTGAGATGGCGCCACTGCACTCCAGCCTGGGCGACAGAGTGAGACTCCATCTCAAAAAAAAAAAAAAAAATGCAGAAAATTAAAAACAAAAAAAGTTTGAAAAGTCATGCAGAGAAAAAAAAAAAAGATGGCAATAAACTCAGGTCTGATTACTCAACAGAAAATATGGAAATTAGAATACAGTTGAATTAATTATATTTTCAAAAAGCATTTAAGTGCCAGCATAAAGCAATAAAGGCCTTTCTGGGGGAAAAAACAAACAAACAAACAAACAAACAAAAAAAACCCAGAATATTTTTCGCCAGTGGACTCACACTTAAAAATAACCAAAAGTGCTATTTCAAAACAAAAAGAAAATTTCCTCACATGTTTGCATACCTATGCATGTGTTACACAGATTGAGTAAGAGCGTGCAAAGTGTAATTATGTTGATAAAGTAACCATCAATATTCACTGAAGCAGCCAAAGTTTGAACAACCCCAAAATATCCACCAACAAAATAATGAATAAATATGTTGCAATATATTGAGACAGCAGAATACTATACAGTAATAAAAATGGACAAGTTACTTCTACCATCAAAAACAGGGATAGATTTTACAAAAGTATTGTTGAGCCAAGGAAAACAGATCCAAAGTAACAAACCCCCTGAAAGGATCCATTTATATAATGTTCTAAAATGTATTTGAAGTCAGGAAAACAATTGAGGATACTTGGGAGGGGACACAGGAGGCCATCGAAGATGCTGGCAGTGTTTTATGTATTGATTAATTACATAGTTGTGTTCACTTTACATTAACTTATCAATTTGTGCAACTTTTAATAGCTTTAGTGATTTCTAAACTTTAATTTGGACATTGTTCTTTATATATGTGTGTGTGTATATATATATGAGTTTCTCTCTATATATAACAAATATATAAGTAGAATTATATATATATATAACTCTATGTCTAGAACTCCTTTGCATATATTACACATATATCTGAGTTTAATCCTTAAGAAAATACGTCCCTCCTCTAGCATTTTGCAGCACAGTCAATTTTAAGATTGGCTGATACACATTTTAGGAAAAGTGTAAAAATATAAAATTCATGGACTGAACAGCTTAAATCAGAGTCATATATTAAAATAAACAATTCCACACTTTATTAGCTGCCTTATTAATTACATTGAGTGAAAAATAGGTTTGTAAAATAATCTTAGGGACAACAATTAGAAATATGCTAATCATGTTGGAAAACTAATGTTAATTTATAATTCAAATATTATGTTACTTGATTCAATCTCACCATCCTTTTATATTGTGTAACTTCCCCACAATGAAAATTACACACTGATGCAGAATGGAACTTTTCTTTGTATGGACAAAAGTGCTACACGAACATACTCTGTACCACTCTGGGGGGTCCATTCTCAGAAATCTTTCTTATCAATCTCTAATACATTTGCATACTAATTTACAACAGAGAGAATTATAGTTGTCATTTGGTAAAATATTAAAGAAATATAAGGTAAGAGGCTATGCTGCTGGAGATTCTTTTTATAGTTAGGAGAGGAGTAAACAAAACAAAACAACTCCACTACCTTGTCCCCAAATGTATCACAGCACTTCCTTTTGTCTGAAATTACCCACCAGGCAAGCAAACAAGAGATCATGAGAGATGTAGCTGTCTGTATTTAAGAGATGGGCAGAGCAAGGCTGAACAGAGCAAACAGACAAACGACTGGCGCGTTAAAGGAGATGCAGCGTTCCTGTGGGTAATGTCTGCTGTTGTCACCAGTATATAGCATAAAGACATTTGCCACCTGCCGGCTGCACGCCTGGATGACCCCTGAGGATGGAGCTCATTATTTTGTCTGTCTTAGTTTATTTAGGGCCTGATGATCTTGCCTAGATGAAACCTGGCTTCATCTCAGCCCATCTCATTCCCTATTATATTCTAAATCCTCTTGTTAAGAAATAAATCTTGCCAAACTGGTATCTAAAGCATATTCATGGGCCCTTCAATCAACGTGTACAGCCCAGAGGTTTGAGGAAGCTCTGTCTCAAAACCTCTCTTTGGCTAATAAAGCTCAGACCCTAGAGTATATGGTGTTGCTTTCTCCCAGGTTGGTTGAAAACAGCACTTTCATTGGTTTTATCTTCTCTGACCTAATGCAATTTCCCATTTCCAGCCAAACCTAATAGCTTTATTTTCTTCACACTCTTCCTCCTTTTTTCCTTTAACGCTTCCCATTGGGAGAGAAAAGAAGCAAGATTTTCCTTCACTTTACTTTCATTACCTCTTGATGCTCTCCCTGAGCATCAAGTGTCAGAAATTCCACAATCATGAAACGCTAAAGTACTATATTATGTTCCTACAGGTCTGGGCCTTATAAATTTCATCAATGAAATGTTACGATAATGGGGGATGCTAAAATGATTGATCAAATCATCTCTCAATTTAATAGTCTGGATTGTTGGTGGGAATCTTTGTTTCTTTTTCTCACTACATTTCTTACTATGAACCTAACTCCCTTGCTCAGTTCAGGCAGGTTGACAACATGCACTAACTACAGAAAAGGCCTTGGACTTCAGACAGCAAAGCCTTGTCTGCTAGGGTAAGCAACAGAAAAAAGAAGTAGTCCTTTTAATTGTCCTGTTATGCAGTTTATCTATGTAGTAAGTTTTCCTCCCAAAATATAATCTCAAAATAATTGATATCAGGTTCTTATAGAAAGCCAAAGAGAAGGAAGTAATACTAAAAGATCTTAAAGGTTATACAGCCAAACCACCAATCTTGATACACAAAATCATAGCCTTTCATCAAGCTGGACCTTCATACCTTAGTTGACCACAGAGTTGCCTTCACTAGATTAATTTTAAATGTGATTCCCTGAAATTTTATTGGCAAGCACTAGATCAAAATGATTGTATCAAAATCACTAATGTACTTGCCATAAAGCTGTGTGAGCACTGTCCTCCCCATCCTTTATGTCTTCTTTGTAATGTCAGGATGTCTCTTGTAGAAACAGGCTAACAGAGCTCATGCTTCCCTTGAGGAACTGGCTTTCTGCCTCCTGTCAGTTAAATAATTATGCAAATAATCATCTGTCTTCTTACTTTGGCTGCTAAAAAAGATCAGAGAAAAAAATTTGTAACTGTAATATAACAGTTTGGTTTGAATCTGAATTTATGACGTCTTCTATTCCTTGGTTCTATTTTTTCTTTCCTGTTTTGTATTTTCTTGAAAGTGTTTATATCATATAATTGATGAAGTCGGCAGTGTTCTACACTGCATTTTCCTGAGGAAAAGTTTAGAGATTTGTTGGTGTGATGGTTAAAACTGAATGTCAACTTTATTGGATTGAAGGATGCAAAATATTGTTCCTGAATATGTCTGTAAGGGTGTTGCCAGAAAAGACTGATATTTGAGTCAGTGGACTGGGAAAGGCAGACCCACCCTTAATCTGGGTGGGCACCGTCTAATCAACTGCCAGTGCCACTAGAATAAAAGTAGGCATAAGAACATGAAAAGACCAGACTGGCCTAGTCTCCCAGCATACATCTTTCTCCCATGCTGGATGCTTTCTGCCCTCAAACATCTGATTCCAAGTTCTTCGGCTTTGGGTATCTTGGACCTTCGACCACAGACTGAAGGCTGCACTGTCGGGTGCCCTACTTTTGTGATTTTGGGACTCAGACTGGCTTTCTTTCTCCTCAGCTTGCATATGATCTACTGTGGCACCTCACCTTGTAATCCTGTGAGTCAATACTCCTTAATACTCCTCTTTATATATACATCTATCCTATTATTTCTGTCCCTCTAGAGAACCTTGAGTAATACAGTTGATTAAACAACTATTTTAACTTTTCACTGTTACTAAGACTTGAAAATGGATTTTCTCATGCAAAATTCTGTTCCCTTTATGTGAATCCAGTGGTTTTCAATGGGAAGAGTAAGGCAGCTGTCCTTGAGATATTTGCAATATTTGGAGACCATTTTGTTTGTCACAACCTAGGGGAGGATTGATACTGATATCTAATGGGTAAAGCCTAGTGATGCTGCTAGATGTCCTAGGACACACAAGGCAATCCTGTTGTCCTCTGCCACTGCAAGTACAGATAGTTTTTCAAATCAAAATGTTAACAGTTCTGAGGTTGAGAAACCCTGCATTAAGATTAGCTCTTTTTAATACTATTTGCAAACAAAAACAAAAAAAAAAACTTCTGGGTAAGTTGCCATACCTCCTTTTCCTTTTGTAATTTTACTTAATCACCTTGTCAGTGTTCTTATATTTTATTTTTTCCACTGTACCAACACTTTTATTACTTAATTTGACTTTTCATTTTCATTAATTCCACCTTTATTACTTCTTTTCTGTGTTCATTTTGTTCCTTTTCTTAACTCTCAAGGTATATATTTACTTCATGATTCGCTTTATGTATTATTTAACAAGACAATGAATTGATGACAGAGAAATATAAAGTGCTTTGGCTCTTAAAGTTGAGAATAATAGCGTTGGTGATGAGAATTACACAAGGCCATTGCTGTTCCGAAATGGACTAGACTCGGATGAAATTCTTCTAGTGCAGGGCTCCCACTAGATTAGGATCTTCCAGTTAAGCTCACCTCCTTCAGTGGTTATTGTCGAAAAGAATTGCTTCTGCCTTGTTCTCTTATGAATAATATAAACTATTGGAAATGTCTTCCAATTCTGGTTTTATTTTCCTCACAGGAGGTTATCTTCTACAATAAGGGAGTATACATCTTTAGGGAACAAAGGTCTTTGCCTCTCTGCTCTGCAGAAGGAGAGAAGGAGATTGTGTGTTGAAGTTATAATGAGGCAAAGGATAGATAGTGTTTAGGCAGAAAGGTGATAGATATAAAGATAGATGAGGAAAATCATTTTTAAAAGAATAAGAAGACCCATCTTAAGTGTATGTTATCTTGAAAGTGCTTTTGGCAATGTGATTTTTAAGCCAAGAGCTGAAAGCTGAGTAGGAGTTTTAGTCCTTTGGCTGACAGATACCAGGAATTGCATTTCAGGAATTCATGTATGGGAATGAGGAATTAAAGCCTTTGCGGTAAGAAAGTACTTGCTGAAACTGAGGAATGGAAAGATGATTGGTGTGACCTGAGCATGGTGTAGAAGCAACAGAAGACTGTAAGGAGAGGCAGGGAGGTTAGCAAGGGCCAGACCAAACAGGCATATTATACCATTCTTATCCTAAGTGTAATGGTTGAAGCTTTATGCAAGTAATGGCATGATGCTTTTTAAAAGATCGTTCAGGAGATAGTGAACTGAGAGTAAGCAAGAGTGGAAGTCGGGAGATGAAAAGGTAATGCTGCAGCCCAGTGAGAGACAATGGTGGTTCACATCAGGGTACTGGAGGTAGAAACATTGATATGAGTCCATTTGTAGAGTTGGTTTGCCAGAACTTGGTGGCAGGTTATTGAGATGGTAAAGAAAATAGAAAAATTAGAAATAACTTTCAAATGCTACATTAACTAATTAGATGCTGTCACCATTTATTGAAATGACAAAAACTATGAAGAGATTTATCCAAGAAGGTCAATCAGTCAGCTTGGGATGTCATGTTTTGTTTGTTTGCTTTATTTTTTCCACTTTTCCCCCTCTTTTTTTTTTTTAATTCCCTTGTTAGATACTGAAGAGAATAATTCCAATAGGAAATTGAACGTGAGACTCTAAAACTCAAAGAAAGCAACTGGATTACAGATTAATTTTTGTGTCCTTGACATATAGATTCCATTATGGCCAGGGGAATGAATGAGTTAATTTAGGAGAAAGTTTTACCCATAGAAGTGATATCTTAGAATGTAGCCTCAAGGAGTCCTGACATGTAGAGGTCAAATAGACAATAAGGAGGAGAAAGAGAATTAAGAATTAAGAGAATAACTACAAGATTATGTTATCTCTGAAGCCAAAAACAAGGAGCAAGAAATTGAATATACAATGTTTGAATAAAACAAAACTTTGTTGCATAAGCCTAGCTTTGCAAACAAAGCATAAAGCTTAATTGATCAATTTATTTTCCTAATTGTCTTAATACTATAATAATTATTTTAATAGTAATAAATTGGTCAGTGATATAGAGATGCAAGTATAAAGCTGGGCTAGAAAAAAGGGAAAATTGAACGCTATTGAAATTGCATTCTCATAAAACTGTATTAGTGAAAAGCTGAAACCTAAAAGCAAAGCATATGAACATGTTAATTTTAGGTTTGAAAACAGGATTTATTCACATACATGGGTGTTTGAAAATATTATATAGAGAAAATAAATATCCATGTTCTTTATGTGTGTTCATATTACTTAAAATACATATGTAATTAAACACACACTTGCTGTTATCTGTAATTTTTAATCCATAGTAACTTTTCAATATCAAACTATCAGTTTCATATCAATCCTGGCTGATGCTTTGATGTGTTTCTGAAATATACATGGTTTGACTGGAGCTGTACTTCAAAGAGAAATTGGCCTTTTAATGGAAAAGAACTTTTTCCCTTGTTTAGAGGTAAGTATATGAAAGTCCCAGACTAGTATAGATAAAAAAAGGACCCCTCAAAGTGTCAGAAGATCAGACAGCAGGGCAAACTCTATGATTCAGAAGTCTAAATCCTAGTCGCATCTAAGAGAATGACATTTCTTTGCCACATCATTAGAAAATTTTCTTAGTTAGGGAATAAAATAGTAAGGCAGGATTTTTCTGAGTTTTTAATTTCATTTTAATTTCTGATTATCCTGAAAAGATTTGAGAACACAAGTTCAAGTATTTGGAAGTCCTCCTTGCAATTTCACAGTAAACAAGGTTCATGATCTAGGTGAAATGTGGATGGATGATGAGTAGAATCTAAAATTTCAGGAAATATCAGTGTTCAACCCATTTTTCTAAACTTATATAATGATCAGTTCTGAATTCTTAATACTTTTGTCTGATTTCAACTTACAAGAGTCATTATTTCAGTACCCAATGAAAACCAAAAGTACTTTAATGATATTATTTTCTGAACATCAGAGCACAGCAAAACATCTTACTATTTAGGCAAGTAATGCTTAGGCATCTTAGAGTATAAGAAAGCAATTTTGCTTTTCAAGCAAAAACTGTATGTTTAAAAAAACTATCATTTTGGGGGTGAATCAAATGGTGTAATTATTCTGTCAGACAGGTACAGTAATTGAATAAGCTATTTCATAAATTGAATCATATCAAGAATTCCATTATTTTAAAAACAATGTTATCTGAATACTTGAAATAGTTTAATACATGGTCATATAACTTCTTCCAACTTAGTTACATGTTGGTTTAATAAATATATTTTGATTTTGACTTCGTGGCATACATATATCATCAAAAAAAATCTATACCGTAGAAACTAAAGTTCTTCTTAAAGAACATGAGATGGGCACACTTTTCTACATTATTTTAAGTTTATTTCAGCAACGATATTTGATATACAAGAGAAAACTTAGGCAAAAACTGCCCATAAAGGCCTAAATTTTCCCTGATAATTTTATTATTTAAACCAGGAAAACTATTTAAAAAGGCAATTTTGGTGTAAATTATATGGAAATGAAGGGATAAATATCATTCTATAATGGGAAGTTTTATGTTGGTTGCCTAATTTATATTTCCAGACACCGTTTTCTCTCTATCAAGAAACCCAAACTAGAGTAGACATAATTTGCTTTATACTGCTAACGACAAAAACTAGTAAAGTTCACCTTGTTGGCTACACCAAGGACATCAAGTCACTGATGCATTGTGACGATATTCGTCAAGGTTCCAAATTCATTATCTAAATCACACATGCCTCAGATTTTCCATCTAATGCAAGTGTGGCTCTTGCCTCTGAACCCTTGAGATTACCAGATAAGAGCGAAATGCTCCTATCTCTGTGCACACATATGTGCACTTTCAAATGCAGACATCAGAGTGAAGCAGCCACACCCAACTGCAGCAACATCTTTTCTTCTAGTGGATTCATGACCCTAAAGAAGTTTCAATAATATTTAAAAAATAAAGCCTTTATTCTCAGGATATCTTAGGTACTTCGGAAAAATCCTCTCAGTATTTTTGAAATAAAATACTTTCTTTTGATATATACACATTAGATGTATATTTTTTCATAATAAATATCTATGTACAAAAATATATATATTGTAAAATATATATACAAAAATACATATTTTATTGTAATATCCTGACATTCAACAAAGGATTACATTTTAGATCAAAGCCTAAAGTAAAATATGAAAAGACAATATAAAATTAAATAACGTTTTTAGTGAAAATCATCTTCAGCCGTTCTATGATCAGAACTCTAATTATTCTGTGAGAACAATTATGAACTGATCACAAGGAAATAAGACCATTGAATGAAAGGGCATAGCAGTACATTGCTTATGAAGAATCAAGTGCAAATATACTTGGGAACATTCCAGGCTTCCACTTGAAGATAAAATTAGTTATGCCAAACAAATGTCTAACTTTCTCCTGTGATTTCTTTATTGGAAAATGGCCTGACAGCATGGCTATTTAAATGGACTGTCCCACCTGACTGTTTTATTTATCATGCAATAGAGTAGGCGTCTTTAAATGTAATACCTTCTGAGTTGAAACAACAGAGCGAGATCTATAAAAAGTAAGTCTACAGAAGCCAGACTCTAACTTAATGAGGTATTATTTTACCACTTCTTAAGAAATGTGAACTATATTGACACCGTGGAGAAGAGTGAAAAGCAAAAGAACATTGAAACAAAAATGAACCAAACTCAATTTACCTGTTTCCCAGCCCCAGAGATAATAACTAGAAAATCACATTACTTACAAACATCTGGACCTGAAATACTTCGGGGGCACCTGGAGTAGTAAAGATCTGGTGTCAGGTTTTTGTCTTTAGTCAATTCATTAAGCTGCAAGGGGCCTAGAATATTAGATCACATTAGTCTCCTAAAATTGCCACAACACGTCTGTTTGGATAGGAAAGTACACTTCTTTTTTTCTGCTGGAAAATAAAGTATTTTCCTTTGAGAGTTGGTCTTTGTTCTTTGGTGGAGCCAAGAAATGTGTACTATTTATTAAGCTATATTTTAAGTAGGATTTAAAAAACATAATAAAATGAAATGCTTTATTTTTCAGTATTAAATTTGCTGATGTAAATTGTAAAAATGTGAAGATAATTTAAACTTACATTTAGCCTAAACAGAGATAATAGTTTGGCACGAGAATATAGATTAAAAATTTCTGCATAATAAAATGGACTGAAAGGCTATTCCCGGCTACGGAGATAATGCCACATTATGTTTAGAAAGCATGCAAAGAAGGGGGAAAAAACTTTTTTTTTTTCCAATTAATAGTACCATATTATTTTTATGAAGACAGTATTTTTAGAATCTTTCTAACATGTGATGAGAAAGCCTGATGTTGTCAATATAATACTAGGTTTGATATCAACAATTTGAATATGAACACTTAATCTCCAATTCAATGAATGTGAGGATGTAATTTCACTGTCACAAAGTAAATGATTAAGCAACAGGTCTGTAATCTACTTTTTTCCTATCTGCCCAGTACCTGAGACGCAGTTCCTTGAAGTTAGCAGTACAACTTCCCAATTATGCTACATGGTGTCACTGATTACTACAGCTGTCCCTGATGTGAGAAAGAGTATGCAAGAAGTACAATAGGCCAAATAGGTGTTGTATACTATTATAGAATTAGCCACCAAATGAGTTCTTTTCAGTCCCAATTTTGAAATCAAACTAGGATAATGTGCATTCTCACATAATGGGATCTAGTATACATTTGCTATTTTGCCACATTAATATTTTAATTCACCAGTTTATTGAGATGAGACTTGCACTTAATAATCATTATGAGCAACATAGTGAACTATATTGATGATATCATGAAAATTACATTCTCGAAGGAAGAAGGGAAAAGGAGTTAAGAACATAGTCACTCACATGACAAAGAAAGTCTGATAGGTAAATCCAGCTAAAATCCAAAGCTGAGTTCGACCTTGGAAATTTCTGAGACTTATGTGGGCTCCTACAACCAAAAGCATTTCTCGAAAGGTGAAAAATAAATTATTATATGTACAGACCCTGTGTAAAAGCAAGATGCTGACAGATTGGAAGGTAATATTTCTCCTAGAAACCCTAATAGTTCACCATTGCCTTGCTACATTGTCAGGCAAATGCGCCCTAAATACCCAGACAAAAAAGATCACCCTTGAATGAGGTCCTTATTTATGGAAATACCTGTGAATTTAGAGGAAGAATGAAAGTGGACCATGTAGATGTCCACAAAATATTCATACCAGAGGGCTCAAGGAACAAGAATGCTAAGGAAGATACCTCAGTCAGATCACTGGAGCCAGTTGACTGATTTTATTAAATGAGCAGCCTTTGTGTGTGCTCAGCCATGCACTAAATAAGCAGAATCATAGCACATTTTTGTGGTACCTGACAAAATGGCTGAAGTAATAAGAAACTGCATCCAATGGCAACAGAAAAGAAATCGCTTGGAAATGGCTGTGAGTAAAATTCCCCAAAGACAAGAGCCTGCATAAAGCTTGCAAGTGGATTATATTAGACCTCTATCAGGGACCCCGGGAGCTACAAATGGGTGTTAACTAGGATCGACACCTATTATGCTCTTGGATTCACTTATCCTGTAACACAGGCAACTGTGGAGAACACAATGAGTGGTGTGGAACAGTGAATTATTTATCGTTCAAAAAATCTGGACCTACTACTTGTGAGCAAATTAGGCACTTTACTGCGACTAGTATGCAGACATGAGCAAGGAGACATGGTGCCGCATAACCTTGTCTCATTCCCTATTCCCTCCAAGCACAGTCGACCATCTAAACACCTGACAGTCAAAGCATATGGTAAAAATAAATTTATAAAGACTTAAATGTGTGTCCTGAGATTGCTTAAGGGAGGACTCTACTGGAAGGCTGGAGATGGAGCTAAGAAGAAACATTAGCAAGACCATGGTGATTACTGGCACTTTGGTTAAGCAATAGATCTGAGCTGGTAATCCCAGCAAAGTGTGTGGGTCAAAACAGGTAATAGGTAACAATGGGATTGTACGTTAGCAAATGGAAGAAACCACTAAGTGGACTTTCATCCCCGGAGAGAATGCAGTCGCACTATTTCCGTGAGAACACCTTAGGGAAAGAGAATGCTCTTCTCTCTTAGATCTGGTGCTCACTCATTGGTAATGTTGGGAGAAACCTTCAGAGCTGATTTCTATGGAGAGTGGAAATTGGACTCCTGACTCTTTATAAGTTTGCAAATAAATACTCTGTCTGGATAATTCAGAGAAAAAAAGTGGCACAGCACATAGGCCCAATGTGCCAGGAGCTGACCATGTAAGTGAATATACTACCTAGTAAGTAATAATTAGAATTTCACGTGATTTCTAAAGAAAAAGAGAAGCCAGAAAACAGGGAAATATCTTCCAATATTTGAAATCAAAAGGTCACCTTTAATTGTAAATGCAGGAAACATTTTAAAAAAGAACAAAAGTGATTATACGCATTTTTAGATAAAAGAGGAAAATGATCACTACTAACTGATCTTTACTAAATAAAATTTAAAAGAACACTTGACACTTGAACAACAGGGATTTGAACTGCAGGTCCATGTATACACAGATTTTCTTCTTCCTCTAAAAATTGTTGCAACACCTGAGATAACAAGACCAACCTCTCCTCTCTCTCCTTCTCGTCAGCCTACTCAGAGTGAAGAAGATGAGGACAAATACCTTTACGATGATCCATTTCCACTTAATGAATAGCAAATTTTTTTTTCTTTCTTATGACTTTTTTTTTTTTTTTTTTTGAGACAGAGTCTCGCTCTGTCGCCCAGGCTGGAGTGCAGTGGTGCCATCTCAGCTCACTGCTCAGCTCACTTAAACCTCCTGGATTTAGGTGATTCTCCTGCCTCAGCCTCCTGAGTAGCTGAAACTACAGATGCCTGCCACTATGCCCAGCTAATTTTTGTATTTTTAGTGGAGAAGAGGTTTCACCATGTTGGCCAGACTGGTCTCGAATTCCTGACCTAATAACATTTTTCCCTAGATTATTTTGTTGTAAGAATGTAGTATATAATACATGTAGCATACCAAATATGTGTTAATCAACTTCTGATGTCATTGGTAAGGATTCTGCTCAACAGTAGGCTATTAGTAGTTAAGTTTTGGGGGAGTCAAAAGTTATAGGGTAATTTTCAACTGTGTGAAGAATCAGCACTCCTAACCCCCACATTGTTCAAGAGTCAATGTATATAGATTCCATGAACACTCACGCAAATTTTCAACAGATTTATTTCTACTTTTCCTTTATGGAAGTAGAAAACATGACTGAAATTTATATGAACATACAAATGACCGAAAAATAGCTGAGATACACTGAGAAAAAAAAAAGACAAATTTTTCAACAGCCGGATGTTAAAAATTGTTAAAAAGTTATAGTAATTAAATAAGTGACTTAAAGATAAAATACACCGGAGTCTAGACACAGGCCCATATATACATAGTCATTTACAACAAATGTGCCACACTAGTTTCAAATAGAATACTGGGAAAGATTGTCTTTACCACAATTTCCAACAAATTAAAATCCGTAAAACATAGAAAAAAAAGGATGCTTAAAAGTTACCCAAAAATCAACTTCAAGTCGATACTAAATCTAATGTAAAAACAGGAAGGACAGAGGAAGGAAGAAAAAAAGGGAGGAAGAAAGAAAGGAAGCAAATAAAGTAGGAAGGGAAGGAGTGAGGGAGGGAGGGAGAGAGTGATGGAAGGACAACAATTATAAATAGGATTAATGTGGCTATAAGAGAATGAACCAGGAAGAATGTGATATAGAAAAAAGGGTTAGGAAGGTTAGTAATGAGTCTGACTACAGTTTTATTTCAGGATTTATATCTGATTTGATTCTAAGTGTTGAGGCCATTGAGAGGAAGTATATCTGGAAGAGAGAAGAATGGATACTGGAGGGCTGCTTTGTACAAGTGGAAGACATTGTTGTTGATGGCAAGGGGCATTGATTGGCTGTCACCCAAGGAGCTTCACAGGCTCTTGGTGAATTTGATAGTTTTACTAGCACCTCAAAAGAAGACCAAAGCATCTATAAATAGATGGTTTCACATGCAGCTGATGAAGGGAGAATGACAACATTGGTTTTGAACTTAGAATGACACCCATAGGCCGGGCGCGGTGGCTCACGCCTGTAATCTCAGCACTTTGAGAGGCCGAGACGGGCGGATCACGAGGTCAGGAGATGGAGACCATCCTGGCTAACACGGTGAAACTCCGTCTCTACTAAAAATACAAAAAATTAGCCGGGCGTGGTGGCGGCGCCTGTAGTCCCAGCTACCAGGGAGGCTGAGGCAGGAGAATGGCGGGAACCCAGGAGGCGGAGCTTGCAGTGAGCCGAGATCGCGCCTGGGCGACAGAGTGAGACTCCGTCAAAAAAGAATGACACCCATAACGATCACATGGAATGGAATACTCATTCCTCCGCTCACCATTTTGAGGGGATGACTAAATAAATGTATGCCTGGTTAGCCTAGGAGCAGAACAAAGGCAGATGATGTAAGTGTTCGTAGCACCAGAATAAGCACACTGCATCCATCCCACAGAGGAATAAAGGACCACACCAAAGATTCTGGAATGCCAAAGTATGTGGATATGTGGATAAGTTTTTCTCCTCTGGCAGCATTCACATGGTCCAGCCCAGATTTACCTTTTAACTAACATTTCCAGTAACTTCACAGCTGACCATTCCCATTCTGATTGAAACATCCTTTAAATGTGTGGTATATTTAAACAAGGCACAGTCAACACTGCAGGTGTTGAAGTCCTTCTCTTGCCTTATCATGAAATTGCAAACCTATACTTTAAATTCATTGTGCATTAATTTTACTGTTTATACATCGCATAATGAGAGCTGAAGCAAGCTGGACTTCCTGGGTCAAGCGGGGACTTGGGGAACTCTCCTGTCTAGCTAAAGGATTGTAAATGGACCAATCAGCACTCTGTAAAATGGACCAGTCAGCGCTCTGTAAAATGGACCAGTCAGCAGGACGTGGGTGGGGCCATATAAGGAACTAAAAGCAGGCCATCAGTGCTAGCAGTCCTGTGGAACCTTTGTTCTTTTACTTTTCGCAATAAATCTTGCTGCTGCTGCTCGCTCTTTGGATCCGCACCACCTTTAAGAGCTGTAACACTCACCGTGAAGGTCCGCGGCCTCACTCCTGAAGTCAGCGAGACCACAAACCCACTGGAAGGAAGAAACTCCAGACACATTTGAACATCTGAGGGAACAAACTCTGGACACACCTGTAACATTCACCGCGAAGATCCACGGCTTCATTCCTGAAGTTAGCGAGACCAAGAACCCCCGGAAGGAATAAATTCCCGACACAATGAGACAAACTTCTTCTTACAATTCAATGTGCTTAAATCATTCCTTGCTCTTGGCCATAGGCTAACAACATGGTACAAGCCTAGATTTAATTTAGTTTGGTATCCATTGCATAAACATGAATCTCATAAACATGTTCAATGAATGACTTTGAAGTGTTTGTTAAAGTGAGTATCATAGGGTTTTTAATGCTATTTATCTCCTTGAGTTTTAGAGCATAATATTAATATATGTCACATTGCCTTTTGTCACTCAGTGCGGGATTTAGAAACTCCTCAAAACAACCTGAATTTGAAACTTAAAGTACTATTTAAAAATTTTTTTTTAGTATATTCTGTATGTACTTACATACTTACATCTTACTCAATTTTTTGGTTTTTTTTTTGGTGGCAGGGTCTCACTCTGTTGCCCAACCTGTTGTGTAGTGACACAATCTCAGCTCCCTGCAACCTCTGCCTCCCGGGTTCAAATGATTCTCATGCCTCAGCCTCCCGAGTAGCTGGCACTACTACAGGTGCGTGCCACCATGCCCAGCTAACTTTTTTGTATTTTGGGGAGAGACGGGGTTTCACCATGTTGGCCGGGCTGGTCTCGAACTCCTGACCTCAACTGATCCGTCCACCTTGGCTTCCCAAAGTGCTGGGATTAGAGGTGTGAACCACTTCACCTGGCCTAGATCTATTTCAGATTTTCAGTTCCATCATCATGTCAAGGTCTATATCTGTACTCAGGTCTATATTTACGTAACTGAAATTTATTTTTAATCCTAAAGAATTGGAAAATTTTTCAGGATTTTCAAAAAAATTCTTCAGGATTTTCAAACAATGAGAGGATATATTCCTAGTCAATCAAAATTTTCCTTTTTCTTTCTTCTCCAGGCCAAAGCTTAGAATGTTTAGTAGCAAGCCTTTTCCCCCCAAGATTTGACCTTGTACTCAGCTATTGCATCAGTTTTCTGTAGTGTAAAGTTTACACAATGACATATTTTAAGTTTTAATTTTAAATGTTATTATGTAATGACAAATTATTGTTGCATATATTTATGAGGTAAAGGGGGATGTTATGATTTTTTGAATATAATTTAGAAGGAATAAATTAAGCTAAGTTTCTATACCTCAAATATTTTAACGCTTTTTTTTGTAATGAGGGCATTAGATATTTATATTTTTAGTGATATTGAAATTCATAGAATTCAGTTATTTGTTATATTCTCCATGCTGTGCAATTGATCTAAAAAAAAAAATTTTTTTTTCTCCTGGCTAAATGAGCGTCCATCAGGGATGAATGGATATAGAAAACGTGGTTACATGTATACAATGGAATACCATTTGGCCTTAAAACAAGAAGAAATTCTGTCCTTTGTGCAACATGGATGAGATTGGAGAACATTATGCTAAGTGAAATAACACAAACACGGAAAGATAAATACCATGTGTTCTTACTTATATGTGGAATCTAAAACAATTAACTAAAAAAATCAGCAAGTAGAATGATTTGGTTACCAGAGGCTGGGGAGTGAGAGAGACACGGAGGTGATGTTCAAAGGGTACAAATCCTCAGCTAGAGGATAATATATTTATTATATAGACTACAGGAAGAAACATCTTTCTGTACTGACCCATCTTCTCTGCCTTTCACTCTAATTAGTTATTACCCATGTTAAGAGGAGTTTCATTTTAAATCATATTAAGAGGAGTTTCATTTTACAGAAGCAGATCCAGGGATAAGGCATTGGTGTGCTAGTGATTTATCAAGAAGGTACTCAGAGGACAAACTGATAAGAAATTGCGGAAGAAAGAGAGGCCAAGCATGGATGTGAATTCAAAAGTCTCCAAGCAGATTTTTTGGGTCTTGTCCCTCAAGGCAACTGTGGAGTATAACTCATGCCACAGGGCGATTTCTTCCAGAGGCCACGGCTTAGGGTTTTCTTGCTCTTGCACCTAGGTATAATATGTTATGGACAGCCTGAGAGGGACGGATGAAACCCAGCACACTCTTGTTGTCCAAGCATGTGCAACGTGGATCCATTCACCCTAAAACAGCAATCCAAAGTGGTGTCAGGTGCAGGCAGTTGGAAGCAAAAGCACACAGGAAATGGGAAAAGTTCTCAGGGAAGATAGGAAATAAAATCTGAACACTTTGGGGGGTCGAGAAGTGGGCGGATCACTTGAGGTCAGGAGTTCAAGACCAGCCTGACCAACATGCTGAAAGCCCGTCTTTACTAAAAATACAAAAAATTAGCCAGGCAGGAGGGCGGGTGCCTGTAATCCCAGCTACTCAGGAGGCTGAGGCAGGAGAATTGCTTGAACCCAGAGGCAGAGGTTGCAGTGAGCCGGGATGGCACCACTGCACTCCAGAACTGGGCAGAGCACTTCCCTTGAACTTCTTGCATTAGAGATCATTCCATTTCTGATTCAGCAAAATATTATCAACCATCTCCTATTCTTCCGACATTAGGTCGAATGCTGAAGACAAAGAGGTGGTTAAGAACAAGTTTCTGTCATCAGTATTGTATAATCCGGTGGGGACAGGGGAGGACCTGCAAATCATGATAAGGAATGCTCCAGCAGGGCATTGCACAGGTGTTCTGGAATCACAAATCAGGGACGCTGGTTGCTTTTGGAAAAGTGTATGTGATAAAGTTTACTTGAAGAAGTGCCCTTTCCATCTGGACGTCTAAGTTCAAACAGGATTACTCTAGTAGTTGTGTCATGTTCTTCATTCCTTTTACTGTCAATGTTTTCTAGACTCAACAATTTAAATTTCTGAAATATGATTGCCTTGAGCCCAATTCTCCTAAAACTCATAAGATAATTAATAAATGACCCAATGGCCTTTGTTTGGCATTTTTTTAATAGCAGTTTCTCTGTAGCATTTTATATTTTTATTGCTGTCATCATCATAAAAACCTCTTTTTCTTTAGTTGTGCTGGCCCTGGCCTGTGCCCACTTTCTTTGTGTCTGTCTCATCTCTCTTTTGCCTGGATTGTTTATTCTTTTCTTTGGAAGTCTCGTGTGTCATTTGCTGAGGTGTAATCTTCAGTCCTTGGCTCTGCTTTCTGCTCTGTGTTTGTTTTTCCCTTGAACACTCTCCCTGGGTCACAACTTCGGAAATCTTCATAATAATATCTTAATTTTTTTTTCCTTTAAATTTAGCTCTATTCTTTCTCTGAAATCTCAGTTTAGTTCTAGGCGCTACACTTTAAAGAAAGACACAGTGAAAGCATTGAAAGCACATCAAATGATGTTTAACCTAAAGAAGAGAAGATTCAATGGGACATGAAAAGTGCCTTCAATTATTTGAAAGGCCGTTATGTGAAAGAAGGATTAAGTTTATTTTGTGTTTCCACAGGGAACAGTTACCACCAAAGCTTAGAATTTTAAGAGGCATACTTTTGGATCAGTATAAGAGGAACATTTATAAAAATTGAATTGGCAATAAAACATTAAATTGGTGGAAAAACAGGAAATTTTCCTGTCATTAAAAGAATGTCAAACACACGTGGAATGACAGTTTGCTAGGGATGATGTTTAAGGGGATCGATAGATCAGATGAAGACACAGCCTTGTAGCTTTTAAAGTCCATTGCAACCCAGAGATAATATTGTGCTATGATCCCCTTGGATTTTCCATTCTTTGCTCAGCTCAGGCGTATCTTCAACATAATTCATCATGTTCCTTTTTAAGTTCACTTTCCAGATGACTTCCCAGCTGCCAGCACAACTGTGTCTCCACAGATCATCATGCACATTTGAAACTTCAGCACCATCTTGGCCTCATTTTCCTCCTTTGTTTCTCAGATGTCACCAGTCTTCCAGTCCAGTCCATTGTCTCTTGGTAAAGCTTCTTTCATTATTCCTTTATCTTTCCCAAGATAAACCTGGCAATTCAGAACTTTATCCAGAACTCAGGCATGAATAAAGTAAATTTTGCTCCATAACATTCTCTGGTTCAAGATTCTATTCCCATAATTTACCATGTAGAATATCTCAGACTACCTTTAACAACTTCGCTTTCACTTAATAAAAAGCATAGAAGTAACAGCTATATGAATACAATTAAATTTCCTTAAATTGATTTTACATTATACTAAAGTATCATATCATTAATTTCCCCTTTAACCAATATTTCATTATGTTAACATGATAAGCCTTTTATCAACCAATGTTTGACTGTTTCCTAAGATAAGCTGGCTGTTCTCTCAAAAGTTGCAAGCACACTTTGTCTTGAATACATCTTTCTAATTCCTTTATCTATGTGTTGGTTTTTTTTTTTTTTTTTTTTTTTTTTTTTTTTTTTTT
>NC_037686.1:57838914-57931570 GCF_003255815.1 Theropithecus gelada
AAAAAAAAAAAAAAAAAAAAAAAAAAAAAAGGAGTGTGAATACCCTTAATGCTGAAACAAAGGAGGTTTTCATGGTTTGGATGGAAGATCAAACCAGTCAAAATGGTTCCTTAAAACCAAAGCCTAATCCAGAGTAAGGCCCCAACTCTCTTCAGTTCTATGAAACTTGAGAGAGGTGAGGAAGCTGAAGAAGAAAAGATGAAGGCTAGCAGAGGTTGGTTCATAAGGTTGAAGAAAAGAAGCCATTGCCATAACATAGAAGTAAAAGGTGAAGCAAGCAGCAAGAGCTAACGTAGAAGCTGCAGAAATTAGCCAGATCTGCCTAAGACAATTTATGAAAAGTAGGTACACTACACTTTGGGAGGCCGAGACGGGCGGATCACGAGGTCAGGAGATCGAGACCATCCTGGCGAACACAGTGAAACCCCGTCTCTACTAAAACTACAAAAAACTAGCCGGGCGAGGTGGCAGGCGCCTGTAGTCCCAGCTACTCGGGAGGCTGAGGCAGGAGAATGGTGTAAACCCGGGAGGCAGAGCTTGCAGTGAGCCGAGATCGGCCACTGCACTCCAGCCTGGGCGACAGAGCGAGACTCCGTCTCAAAAAAAAAAAAAAAAAGTTGCTACACTAGACAATAGATTTTCAATAGAAACAAAACAGACTTCCATTTAATGAAGACGCCATCTAGGACTTTCACTGATAGAGAGCAGAAGTCAATGCCTTGATTTAAGGTTTCAAAGGACAGGGCGACTCTCTTGTTAGGGGCTAATGCAGTTGGTGACTTTCAGTTGAAGCCAATGCTTATTTTCTATTCTGAAAATCCGAGGGTCTTTGAGAATCATACCAAATGTGCTCCACCTGTGCTGTATGAATGGAACAACAAAGCCTGATGACAGCACATCTTTTACAGCATGATTTACTAAATATTTTAAGGTTGCTGTTGAGACCTATTCTCACAAAAAAATAAATAAATAAATAAAAAGATTCCTTTCAAAATATTACTTCTCATGGGCAATGTACTGGGTCACCCAAGAGGTCTGAGGGAAATGTACAAGAAGCTTAATGTTGCTTTCATTCCTGCTAACACAACATCCATTCAACAGCCCAAGGATCAAGGAGTTATTACTGTTTTCAAGTCTTATTATTTAAAAAGTACAATTTGTAAGGTTTTGAGAGGTTCAGTGCTTAATGGAAGAAATAACTGCACATGTGGCAGAAAAAGAAGAGCGCTAGAATGGAAACTGGAACCTTAGATGTGACTAAATTGCTGCAATCTCATGATCAAACTTTAAAGAATGAGGAGTTGCTTCTTTTGGATGAGCAAAAAGGTGGTTTATTGAGATAGAATCTACTCTTGGTTAAGATGCTGTGAAAAGCTGTTGAAAGCAAAAGATGGTTTGACATTACGTTTTCTACTTTATGATGAGTTTATGGAGATATTAAATGCATTTTAACATGATATTTTTGACTTATTATGCATTTATTGGGACGTAACCACATTGTAAATTGAGATTATTTGTTGAAAAAGAAATAATGACATTTTAACTTACTTTTATTTTTATTGGTAAGATTTTTGAAGTCTTGAGGGGGTGCAGTTGAAAATACCCTTTTTAATCTTCCCCTCCAAAAAAATTATAAAGCCCTTGGAGTTTATATAAAACCAATCTTAGGAAAATTGATTAAATCTGACAAATTACAACCAGAAGAAATAAACTTAATTTGCTCAGCAAACTAGGCATAAAGATGAAAGAAAAAATCAACAAAATTATATTTTTATTATATTGCCATATTGAGTCATTTTAAATCTATGACTGGATATAAATTAAATGCTTTGTGACCCATAAAAATAATGTGCTATTACTTTTAGATTCAACGTCTTCACATTTCTTCTCAAATGTAGAAAAAGTAGAGAAGGTACACAGAAGAGGTAAGCTGACAGGCACCTTGCCATGTACAAATTAAATTCATACAAATTAACTCATGATGAAAGAGAGAGACAGAGAGAGAAAAAGGGGGAGAGAGACAGAAAGAGAAAGAAAAGGAGAGCGATCCAATTATCTCTTTCATTGTATGAATTGAATTCCTACATGGCAAGGTGCCTACCAAATTATCTCTATTATGTATTTTCTCTGCTTTTTCTAGGTTTGAGGTTACTACCAGAAGAAACGTGAAGACTTTGACGATAAAAGTAAGTAGCATATTATTTTAATGGGCCACAATGTGTTCATTTCATGTCTAGTGATAGGCTTAAAATGACTCTATATGGCAATATCATAAATATAATTTTGTTGATTTTTCTTTCATCTTTATTCCTAGTTTGTTGAGTAAATTAAGTTTATTTCTTCTGGTAGTAATTTGTCAGCTTTTAGTCAATTTTCATAAGATTGGTTTTATGTAAACTCCAAGGGCTTTATAACTCCAAGTTTATACTTCATATATCCAATTACCTAAATTTTAGGTAGTGTTTAGTTAATTAGAATTATAATGAAATAATTTAAAAAAATTATGTATTTAGAAGTAAAATGTTCCTCTAAAGGGAATGCTAGGCTATATTTATTATGCCATAAAATGTCTTGACATCACTGTAAATAACAGTGACTTAGTAATTAACTCCTCTGTGTGGTCCTCAGAGGAAAATAGAAATAAAGAGAAATGAGCGATCTCTTTAGTGATTTGTAACCCAATAATTTACTGGAGTTTGGTAGGATTACAAATTAATATTGTGTTTCCATTGATTTGCAGACAGAGATTCTTGTTGAAACCAAGCAACTCTGGGGTTATTTAAATATCATGTCCAAGCTTGATGATATAGGCTAAGTTGGATATTAAATGGAGGAGGCAGGCACTGTAGAGCCTATCTGGTAAAATCAGGTCACCTCGACAATGTACTTCTGTGATTAGAAATTCTTCCTTGTGATTGATAAGTCCTATTTGTTGGCTTGCTTCTGCTGGACATATTTCTGCATGCGTGACTGATAAGAAAAGGATTAGAATCTCAAATACAGGCTTCACCTGATTGCTTTTGTAAACAGTAGAAATATAAGACTTACCATCTCTAGAGTTTCTCAGATGTTTAAAACATTAAACAATACTCACTACTTGCTCCTCTCATATAGCAGTATATTTGAATTCATAATTTTTACTTCCGATGGACATTTAATTTATTGTTTGTTTTGATTTGTTTGTTTGGTTGGTTATTTTTAAATACTTGACCGTGTAATGGTATTATGTCTTCTTTTCACATTTGTCTTGTCTGGACATATTCTCTGTGTGTGTGTGTGTGTGTGTGTGCGCGCGTGCGCACGTGCTTGTCTCTATTAACTTTGTAATATGTTAATTATCAATATCAATTAATCGCAAATACTATATCTATAGATTTTCAGGTAATGTATTCATCAGTACTAAAAAGCTATTTCAGTGAAATTACATAAGAACATTAATAGACATACATGGCTATATAATTTCAGTTCTACTTAATTAATTGCTAGGCTTTTCTATAATTCCTATCTAAGATTAAATTTTCTTCACTGTAAATACTCTGATTATTTGATTTGTAGTTTTTCAAATTTCTACCAATTTGAGTAACTTCATGAATGCCCAAAAGAAGAAACCTTTAATTATTTCCCGATCATTTCTTTCAGTTCCATTTTATAATCTCATATTAATGAAGAATCATAGCATATCATTCATGCCAGGTGCAGAGTTTAACTAAATTGGTCCAATAATAAAGTTGGGACTACATTTTTATTTTGTCCTGTAAATCTGAGGACAATATTTAATTTAAAAAAAAACCCTGGAATATAATTGTGTTACATACATATATAAGTGAATTTTACAATATTTTAGTCCCAGTAAGACAATAGTAATTTATCATTAACTAATATCCACAAAGTATAGATAAATCTTCTCATCATTTATATAATTGCCAGCTAAACTTTAATTATTCATTACAAGATACACATGAATCTAACCAATGGTAAAAATCAGAATATCTCAATTCAGCTCAACTTCTTATCTCTTTTGCTCACTGAATTGGTGAGCAGTAAACTATCTTTCACTTTTAATTTAAAAATTATGGCAACTTTGAACATCTGATAAACATTTGCAGATGCTGATTCACCAAAATGTAAAACAACAACAACAACATCGTTTAGAAAAAAATTCCCCTTGACTTTTATTAGACTAGAAAGCTTTCTTGATTTTTCTGACAAAGTTTTATTTTAAAAAAATCAGTAACCTTCAGCAGACATTCACCAGGACTTGACAAAGTTTTGATTGAGGAAAGATTGATTCTCTAAAGTTTGAGTGGTCAGACATGCACTGAATTTGCTGTGGTTCATTGCTATATCCCAGAAAGGATTTCTAACCATTCTCGCCTAATGAGCTTATTAGTAAAAGGCTGAAAGGATCACAGATTGTCTATCAAGGAAGATTGTCAGTCACAAGCTGTTAGCGACTCTGCTGTGATTTATCCACCATGAGTAAAGAACAGAATGGTGCTAAAATGCCACTTATTATGTCCCACAGCTTGTGCAGTAATACAAATAAAATATGTGGAGCAAAGGTTTAAAGGAAAAAATAAGTTCTGAAGAAGAAAATCAAAGGAAATTAGACAGAATAGTGCTTTACTACCTCCCATTTCCTTTAGTGGTAATTATAATGCAGAGGAAAAAAATCAAAGTACCTGCAGCAATAATAGCAAAAGCCAAAATGAGGCTATTAAACTACAGTTGGAAAAAAGTACATTTTTAAAAAATTTTTAAACATGCCTGCTTGACTGCTGTTAGCAACAGGTAGAATGAACTTTTCTTCTTGGAGACAGATTTTTTTTTTCCAAATAAAATAGCTATTTACGATTTTTCCCCATTTCCCACCCACCTGTTAATATCTTAACTCAGCTTTCAATCCAACATTTGGAAAGAAGGAAGCTGTATATCTTGAAAGAAATATCTCAGAGCCAAATTAATTTGTTGATGAGTACCTCAGGATTGGTGAAAAATTGGCAATGCTGACTCTTAGGTATTTGATAATTATTTTATATCATGATTTTATTCACATTTATATAAACTAATGGTCATATAAACTAACAAATTCATGTGCATACTTATTTTCCTTGAAAATTTGTTAGTGAAAATATATAAAACTTTATAAAGAGGGTGGTGATTGAATTTAATTGCCAATGCTTATTTATTACACGGAAATATAGTTTTAGAAAGTTTTCAGTTTGTTTTGTTATTTTTAAAAGGATTATGAAACACCTTTTAAATGAAATAACACATTTATTTGCCTCTGCTCTCTATAGCTACCCCCACCAAATTGGTTGATCTCCCATCTTAGCACAATTTGGTGGGTATGAACTCTTCTATATCTAAGTCATGTTCCTCATTCTTGGGGCAGAAGGAGTTGAAGTGACCATCTTGTGATCCACTCACACCTTTTACCAGAGGATGCTCTCCGGTGTAAGAGTAAAATCAGGAAACAAGTCTGACTTCCTGACCAACACGATAAATGCACCTCCATGAAAATAAACGCATCATGTTTCTTAGTGTCCTTATCTACGCAATGTTCTTAATAAGATGTCCCTAGTCAAAAATTGCTTGTATTACTATAAATCCAGAATCTATGAATTTAAGAGACATGGTTCCCTGGAAAACATCATATAAGCTGGTGTATGAAATGGAAATATGTCCTAGACTAAAATGTTCTCTGGTATGTGATGATAACCCATTTACGTTATTCTGAGACCTCATCTACTCTAGGTCGGGGAATAGACGCTTCATGCTGGAAAGAAGGACATGTGAAGCTCTCCTCAATCCACTGGACTTGCACTTGCTTTTCCTGAAGTATTGACAATTTTTACTCTTGGAATTAATAAAGCTTGATCTTATTTCTGTGAGTCATATAAATCTGATTTACTTGAGTTTGACTGGACAGATTTTTTTATGTTAAATTATTTCTGAAATGTTGCCTCTATTATGTTAATCATTGGTAAAAAAACAAAAAGAAACAAACAAACAACACAATTCCATAGTTCCAAACACCTACAGTAATGTTCATGGAAGACAGTTTTTGCTCCATTATTCTCCTTCATCAGTCCTCAAGTCAGTTAAAATTCATTAAGTCACAGTCAAGAAAAGCATCTCAAATAGTCTCATGTCTGTACTTTTGATGATATTCTACCACCAGCCTCCAAGATATGGCTGTTATCTTCTTCTTTCTTGACAATTACAGTTTAAAAGTGCTCCCTGCACTACTACAGATTCTTAGCTAACTCCTTAACCACCCCCATACTTTGCCCACACATTCTCAGAGCCTAAATGTATCAATTTTCTTCATATTTAAAATGCAAAACAAGAAATATTAAAAGAATGAAGCTAAGTTTAGGAACTTTGGGTAAAAGTTCTTACTTATAGATGGAAAATACTCAAGTTTGATTGTATAAAAATTAAAAAGTTCTGTTGAAAAAACAAATAATATCCCAAGAACAAAAAATTATTATTTTTTTTTTGTGAGACTTATAATACATAAAATGTTAATGTTGCCATTCTGTGAAAATCTTTTTCAAATCCATAGGGCAAATAGGAAAGAGATGTGAATGGCCAAAGCGTAGAGGAAAATTATCTACATGATCAATAAATGTGAAAAAGGAAGAAATAATCTTGCCCACACATTACTATCATTAATTATAGGCTTTCTTCAAAAGATTTGGACAGCCAGAATTTGAATACGCAACTCAACTATATTCTATATTATGAAATGAATATTCCTCAATTCATCATATATGAGTCAATACATATTAGGAAATTGACATTTTCACACACTGTTCCTGGATGTGTAATTAATAAAATCTTTTAAAATTTAACTGGTCAAAATTTTAAACGTACATCTTTTCATCAATTGATTTTTAAAACTCTACTCCTAGGACACATAAACTTCCCAAACATAAGGCATATACATTGCAATGTTTCTTAAAATATTTTTAACAATAATACCAAATTAGAAATGTCTTAAATATAAAGCATGTAGGCACAATTAAGTATAAGTATAACTAAATGCATCTTTCAATCACTCCAAAAGCTGGACCCTAATGCAGCTCTTAAATGAATGATACATACATAAGTATTCATGTGAAAACATATAAGAATACTTTGTTAATATAGAAACCACATATCAGTATGTATAGTATGAACATATGTATATTTTGTGATATAAATCCAGAAATTGCACACATACGCGCACACAGACACAAGACAGGTTTGAACATACACAATCTTGAAAACACAAACTTGAAAATACATGTCAATATTTCCAGTAGCTTTCTGAGACCTGTGTATTTACTGGGACTTTTACTAAGTATATATTCATTTAGTTTCTAATATTTTTAGACAGGCAGTATGTTCTGTTTTTTGTAAGATAAATAAAATGAACGTCGTTGTTACATTTTTTGGTCCTTGTTAGTTTAGCAAACTTCTCGTTTCCTTCTCCTGTTATGCTGTGGGATGCATATGATGTCTGTGGAAGAGCGGGAATAAAATGGTTAAATTACCCCAACCCCACTCACCTCTGCTCTTTCCACTGACAGTGAAAGAAACCATAGTAACCCTGTAAGAAGGCATCTGTGAACAAAGCTTTCCTGTAAATAAACACAGTAAATTAAGAATCTGTATTACAAATGCAAAGACACAGAATTCTCTGAAATCATTAAGAAGAAACCTGACCAAAAATGAATGAATGAATGAGTGAATGAGCAAACAACAAACAAAGTGAAGGGAGCTGACAGTCCTAGTACCGTGCAGTTTGTGACAACTTTATCATGGGTCAGAGTAATCAAGATTGGATAAACCAAGAAAATGAAGAAAGAAAAAGAAAGAAAGGAGAGGAAAGGAGGAGAAAGAAGAGAGGAAAAAAGAAAATGACAGAGGACAAATTGAGCTTAGATTGAAGCCATTATAATTAATTCCGTTAGTTTCACTTCACTAAAGGCAGAATTAAAATATCATTGTGTTTTTGTAGGTAGTTATACCTGCATTGATTGTGAAGAAATGGTCACATTTGTGTATGTTTTAGGTACATTTGGTTGAACTATTTTCTCTATTACTATCCCTGGCCTCCATAGGGAATAAAATTTGCTGAAAGAGGGAACCACGTTTAGCTAATGGACTTCACTTTTAATACTAGAGACTGACAGTGACCAGCGGCTCTGCAGAAATGATGTTCTTGAAGATTCTAAAATAGAGAGAGTAGGTTGCATCTTTGTCATCCACCAGAGTCTTGACAGCTAATGTACTGTCAAGAGTTTCCACATAGCTCTCCAAAGAGATGCTATGACCCCGCTCAACGTTGTTAAGCTACCAGTTCCACTGGAAACAAAAAAAAGCAAGAAGTAACTGCAAAGCAAGTAAACAAAAATGAGTGTTTGATGATAAAAATCAAAGTTCATCAAGGTGATTAACAAGATGATGATTCCATTTGCTGTGGAAATAAGTAATAATTAAATCATTCTTTTAAAAAAGATAAATAAGCCATAACCTTGTGAATTCTAAAGTGCTGATAATTTGTGGCAATAAAACAGATACTTGGAATGTAGAGTATAGTGGTTAGGTCAAACTCTTTGAAGAAATATTGATCTTTTCCCACTTCAAACTATAAACATTTCTGGAACATGTGTCCTTAGTTGCATTTGGTTTTCTATTAGCTGTTAATATAGTTTGTAATTCGTTTGACTTACTACTACTGGTTTTAAACAACCCTAACATGTTTTACCTTCTTTATAATTAAAATGCATAAGTTCAGTAACTTATTAAATTAGATTTCTTGGTTCCCAGCTTCCTTCTTGTATTTACTTCTGAGATTTTTTTTCTTTGTATACTGCAATGGTTTCTCATCTATTTTTGTCCTTAGAAATTAGTTCCATAGCTATTCTTCTAAAATATACAAATGTTTTCTTTATGATTTTTAAAAATACTGAAAACTGAAAATTATAGTTGATTAGTTAAATTTTTTCCCGCTAAGAGAAATTGCATCACATACACACACACACACACACACACACACACACACACACATATCTAGCCAAATTTTCTTTTCAAATTTAACTGGAAATAAAATTATCAAAATATTTGACCTATTAGTAAAATCTCCCAGCATTGATTACTAATTGCTGTAAAATGAATTGTGCCCTCACCTAGTCCACTCTGCCAGATTCACATGTTGATATCCTAACCCAAAATGTGTGACTATATTTGAAGAATAGGGCCATAAGGAAGATAACAAAGATTAAATGAGGTCATAAGGGTGAATCCCTGATCCTATAGGGCTGAGGTCCTTGTAGGAAAAGGAACTGACTCTAGAGATCTCCCTCTGTCCAGGAGAGTGGAGAGGTAGGACCATGTGATGGCACTGTGAGAAGGTGGCCATCCACAGCCCTAAGAGAGAGACCTCACCAAACAACAAACCTTGAGAAAATAAATGAGTGTTTTTGTTTGTTTGTTTATACTTTATGTATACATGTGCCATGTTGGTGTGCTGCACCCATTAACTCATCATTTCCATTAGGTATATCTTCTAATGCTATCCCTCCCTCCTCCCCTTACCCCATGACAGGCCCCAGTGTCTGATGTTCTCCACCCTGTGTCCAAGTGTTTTCATTGTTCAATTCCCACCTATGAGTGAGAACATGTGGTGCTTGGTTTTCAGTCCTTGCAATAGTTTGCTCAGAATGATGGTTTTCAGCTTCATCCATGTCCCTACAAAGGACATGAACTCATCCTATTTTATGGCTGCATAGTATTCCATGGTGTATATGTGCCACATTTTCTTAATCTAGTTTATCGTTGATGGACATTTGGGTTGGTTCCAAGTCTTTGCTATTGTGAATAGTGTTGCAATAAACATATGTGTGCATGTGTCTTTATAGCAGCATGATTTATAATCCTTTGGGTATATACACAGTAATGGGATGGCTGGGTTAAATGGTATTTCTAGTTCTAGATCCTTGAGGAATTGCCACATTGTCTTCCACAGTGGTTGCAATAGCGAACTTCTGCACAGCAATAGAAACTACCATCAGAGTGAATAGGCAACTTAAAGAATGGGAGAAAATTTTTACAATCTACCCATCTGACAAAGGGCTAATATCCAGAATCTACAAAGAACTTAAGCAAATTTACAAGAAAAAAATCAAACAACCCCATCAAAAAGTGGGCAAAGGATATGAACAGACACTTCTCAAAAGTAAACATTGATGCAGCCAACAGACACATGAAAAAATACTCGTCATCACCGGCCATCAGAGAAATGCAAATCAAAACCACAATGAGATACCATCTCACACCAGTTAGAATGGCGATCATTAAAAAGTCAGGAAACAACAGGTGCTGGAGAGAACATGGAGAAACAGGAACACTTTTACACTGTTGGTGGGACTGTAAATGTATGTTTTTTAAGGCATTCTTGTCTATGGTATTTCCTTATGACAGCCCTAGTAGACTATAATGTTTCACAATTCCCTTCAGTGACTTAACAACATATTTTCTATTATATACTGGAGTTTTGCTATCTGGAAACTAAAGAAAAAGCAGAGTTAGTCTTAAACCATGTGTTTCAAAAATCTGAAGGAAAACAATGTGATGCTGTAGTATTTACAGGTTCTCTGTGTCTCAATCAATTCCCTTTATGCAGTAAGAGGGAAAAGACATGTAGATGGAAGAACTGCATTAAACCTAGTTGAAATGCAGAACTAAGACTGAGTTAGCACTTTATTTGTGTAAGTATCACATATGTCATGTGTCACAAAATACAAGATGTATTTTCAATGTTCACAATTGGAAATTGCATACAACATACAAAAGATAAATTTGAGGGCAGTTTTTTAAATGTGCAGGTCTTAGGTGAAAGAGTCACAGGCCTAATACAACATTTACTATAGTAATTAATTTTAGATCTCTAAAATGAAAGGACAAGAGAGTTATCCTTTGGTTTGCCAATCTTTCCACAGCTTCTAGAATAGTGATATCACACAAAGAGCGCTCAGTAAATATGTATCCCATTAATTAATTTGGAAATTCAGTGACTTATGTGATCACACTGATATAAAATAAAAATCAATTTGAAATATTGCATTTTCCCATTCATATTTTATAAAATTACATATAAGTATCTTCAACATAATTGTGTTTTAAAAATTACTAAGCCTACCTTTTAAGTCATCTTACCAAGTTTCCCATATTGGCTTTACTTGCATTTAAATTGTTTGAGATACAGCATTTTTGAAGGTAGGTATTTTCCTGTTCCCGGAAATATTTTCTCGAATCACTAGTATCCAATTGCACAAAATCAAGATGAATTAGTTTCTCTCTCCTAAGCATTTTGTAGATGGGCATGTGTGATCACAACAGTGATAACTGCATAATGCATTGCATTTTAAGTGCTTGTTAACAAGATTTCTTCACAGTGACATTCAACAGTCACTATTGTGCAGCCACATTCCAAGAATAAATATTTAAACTCTTCAAAATGTGTTTGCTGCCTGTTTAACACATTTAACAGTTGACTCTGAACATATCAAAAACTTTACTTTTTAAAAAACAGGCATTGAATAACATTGCTTCATACAAATACAGATTTTCCAAAATATGGTTATCTTTCAAAATAAAGAGTTCAAGAGAAATTAATGATAATATGTACTTTGTTAGAATTTGAATATGTATTTCCCATGAGCAATAATTTTGTGGGAAAATCAACTGACATGCATTTATAGTATCTATTTATTGTAAAATATTAATACTTAATTCACATTAAATAATAACTCATATTGACATTTTATATTAATACATACATATCAATCTAGTTCCACTAATTTTTATTTTCCTTTTTACTGAACTTTTTTCTCTTTTCTCTCTACAGATTTTTTCATTTCTTTTTCACCTGTCTCACATTTTTATCTCCATTCTGTTCAACTTTGCTTTCTATGTCTAAGTGCACATTATGTATTTATGTTTCTATTTCTGAATAGAAACATATGAGGTTTACTGTGCTGATCCTCCAATGTCATAGAACATCAGTATCTGATTAACTTTAATAAGTAATGAGAATTCTTCTTTAACTGGAAGTTAACCAGAGTGTGGCAAAGACAACGAATTACTCCCAGTACCCATTCTCCTCTTTACCTTTAACAATCAATGGGTTTCCAGTCGTAGTTGGTGATATGGCTTCCCAGTAACAAACCACATGCCCTTCTCTCTTACCTAGATGAGTGTAGTTCATACAACTAAGTTTAGACTGCTATGTGTGTGGAAGTGATAATTTCAACTTCTGGAACTTGTGTGATGTACCCATTAATCACAGATTTCCTTTTTCTCCTTTCCACAGTCTAGAATGTGGAGTGGAGTGGTGAGGCCGCTTGAATATATGACATTTCGTTTAATGACAGAGGCAGACCCCAGAGAATGATGAAGCAGAGATATAGAATAGAGACTTGGTCTCTAAATAACCACAGAGAGCAAAGTTGTTCTGCTACCCTAGAGTACTCCGACTGCATGTCTTTTGTCTGTGAGTTAACAAGTAGTTATGTCTCCTTCACGCACTTATTTCTGCAGCTTGGTTGGTATCATATACTATATATTGAAACTAAAAAAGAAATGTATATTTTATCTGAAAAATTCCAGGAAACTGATAGGATTCATTATGAGCATAGATTTTGAGGTTAGACAATTTTTGGTTTCTACTCTACTTTCGCTTTCATTGTGTATTTGTTCTTGAGTCAATTATTTAACTATCAATAGCTGTGTTTTATCTTCTCTAAAGTGTAGATGAAAAAATACCAGTTGAAGAACTCATGTTTATCTTAATATAGATACCAGTGACTACATATAGAAATATTTATAGATATGTGTGTGTATATATATATGGATTATTATAGACACATCTATTTATTTACTCTGTCAGCTGATAAGACCTAAAAGAAATGGCATCCCAGTAGCAATGAGAAAATCTAATACCCAGATTTTGATTTTTAATCTCATTCTTCAGTAGAAGGAATCAAGGCTCTGTGGAGTAACGTCTGGTTCTAGGGCTTGGGAATAAAGTATGCAAGATGAACCTGCAACATACTGTAGTGCCAGAAAGTAAGGGAAGGGCTACAAAACAAACAAACAAACAAACTAAACAAAAAAGCTTTCATTTATGGAGGTATGTCAAAGGGGCACAGGCGTTAACTAAAACGTATGTTTATAAAAATGAATGAATCGTAGTTATAAGTAGCAAAGTATGTGAATCTAAGTAACATATTATTAGGTTTTAGTTTTTATTTTATTTTATGTATTTATTTTTTGAGACGAAGTCTCACTCTTGTCACCCAGGCTGGCATGCAATGGCATGATCTTGGCTCACTACAACCTCTGCCTCCTGGATTCAAGTGATTCTCCTGCCTCAGCCTCCTGAGTAGCTGGGATTACAGGTGCCTGCCACCATGCCCAGCTAATTTTTTTTACTTTTAGTAGAGATGGGGTTTCACCCTGTTGACCAGGCTGGTCTTGAACTCCTGACCTCAGGTGATCCGCCCACCTCAGCCTCCCAAAGTGTTGGGATTACAGTCGTGAGCCACCATGCTCGGCCTTTTTTTTTTTTTTTTGCATGTTACAACAGGAAACATAAATGTGATTTCTTTCTTATGAAGCCCTTTTCTTTCAGTTATTACATTGACTATGGACATATCACCAAATACATTAGAAAGGGTTCAAATATTGCTCAAATTTCTCAGATTTTTTACATATTTTAGACAAGGAAATATTGAATATCCTAATGTTCTTGTTGAGAATCATGTTAGATCTGTATACATACTTGTGTTACTTGTGTGACATATCTAATCGCAGCAAGGTGACAATACATTGGGAGTAGATATGATTCTTAAGTAGATTTTATGTATTGGGAGTAGATATGATCCTTAAGTAGATTTTATGTAGAAAAAAACAAAAGTGTCAACTTTTAGAGGCTAGAAGAATGAAATGAAGACTCATTTGCCCTGAGTGACATAACTAAGTGATAAGTCTGTAATCTCTTGCCCAAAATTTCTAGAGCCAGATGTGTTTTGGAATTAACTTTTGGGTTGTAGAAGCTTCTGGATTGTGGAAAGGTGCACATATCAAGAAGTAACCTTAGAGGGGTCTGGAGAAGCTCCTTGTAACCAAATCTGAAAACATATACATATTGTCATTAATTAGAAAGAACTACATACCAGTTTGGTTTTGCCACCAAATTATTTCAGGTAAGTTGATGTTTTTCCGCACAATTAGTAATTAAAAAAAAAAAGACTTTTGGTTGTCTGAGCTTTTGGAGTTTGGCACTGTGGACACAATATTATGCTCCTGAAGGTGATTACCAATTGGGGTTCATTAGCATGAACATCTTTGAAGTTAACATAGCAGGAGGCATAGGGAGTTCTAACATATAAGTCATGTAAGAAGTGATTTTTTTTTTCATTTAATTTTTGAGAATAAAATGTCACAAAAAGAAAAACTCAAAATAGATTAATCATGGAAGTTAGCAGAGAAGATTATTCCAGACATGATGGAATGTCAGTTGGTGTCAAGGTTTACAAATTAAGTCAGAAGAGGCTAGTAAGAGCACATAGGATGCATTTGTTAGATTATAGCTTGCTCTTCCCAATGACGTTCAGCCTTTATGCTTTAACTCATTGGTAAAACGTCAACTCCTCTCAACTCCTTTGGTGGCAAACCCAAAGAAGGTAGATCCAAAATTTTATTAATTTTAGAAATAAATGAAAGATGATTAGATGAGTAACCCTTTGCACAAACTTTGCTAAGCTATTGATAAATATCAAATGGATCATCAACAAATATTGCACAGTTTATCTCACAAATTCAGGCATTAAAATGAAAACCTATTAATTTATGTATTTTAAAAATCCAATATTATAGATAGATTTTTCCATCGTGTCTGGGATTTCTGTCAGTACTGCCTCTTCCCTGCCTCCTTGCCAGGATTTCAAAAACCTTTTTCCTCTATTATGCCATTTGTCTCCCATATCCTTAAACTCCTCTTCTCTCCTGAATGTGCTAATGTGGGAAGTGTAACATGCTTAATTATGTATTTCTTTAAAGTAAAGCAACAGAGTAACTCTCCTACCTTTCTATTTTTTTCTCCTCTTCACAGTACATTTCTTAAACTGATGGTTCATCTTTTTTGATAGCACATCCTCCCTACTTATGTACTCCTTTTTCTGCCCTTGCAACCCCCTCAGAAAATTCCTCTTGATCACGTACTCTAAAAGGCCTGTGTTGCTATTTCAATCATATTGCTGGGAGTCCTGACAAAGCTGACTACACATTCTTTCTTGAAACAGTCTCTTATTGTGACATGGGTGACATGTACCTTGGTGGTCTTGATCTAACCAGTGGCCTGTCAATAGAGTATTTTGGCTCTTTCTTTCTTTTCTTTCTTTTCTTTCTTTCTTTCTCTCTTTTTCTCTCTCTCTCTCTCTCTTTCTCTCTCTCTCTCTCTCTCTCTCTCTCTCTCTCTCTCTCCCTCTCCTCTCTCTCTCTTTTTGTTTTTCTTTTTCACGGAGTCTCGCTCTGTTGCCAGGCTGGAGTGGCACCATCTCCGCTCACTGCAACTTCCGCTTCCCGGGTTCAAGCGATTCTCCTGCCTCAGGCTCCCGAGTAGAGTAGCTGGGACTACAGGCACATGCCACCACGCCCAGCTAATTTTTTGTATTTTTCGTAAAGATGGGGTTTCACCATTTGACCAGGGTGGTCTCGATCTCTTGACTTCGTAATCTGCCCGCCTAGGCCTCCCAAAGTGCTAGGATTACAAGCCTGAGCCGCCACGCCCGGCCTTTGGCTGTTCTTTCTCCTCTAACAACCAAGTCTTTGCCAATTGTCTCTCTACATTCTCTGCTTTCAGCTATACCTGAAGAAACAAAGCCCATCTATACATCAATTATTCCAAGATATTACCTTGAGGAAGAATATCTCTTCTGAGAAGCAGAATGTTGTAGCTAATAGTCTCATTCACATCTTTCTTTGACATCTCAGTGACTATTCAATTCATAATTTATAATTCATAATTTCCTCTTAATTATATGTATACACTAGTACATCTTATGTCTGTGTTATAGTCACGCACCCAGTTTCTGAAATTTGAAACTTCACTTAACCTCATATGTTCAACAGATCAGTTAATTTAACTTGCAATTGTCTCAAATGATCTACTTCACGTTATTTCTCTGCTCAAATCTTGTTCTACATAGTATCTGATTGAGAGTAAAAATTTCACAGACAGACTACTTATTGTCCTCTCCCAGGTCATCCATTTGTCTGCTTTCTGATCATAAGCAATTGTGAGTCTCTCTGAGCTTCTTCTTTTTTATGTTTGTGCATGAAAATAATACCTACAAATCCCTTTTACACACTGCTTGGCACATAAAAATTTAGTGTTCGGTGAGATGGGGCAATTATTATTAACTCGCCCAAGTCATTTAGAGACCATTGCTATACCTCTTTTACCAATCTATGTGGGTCAATTCTTTAAAATAAAATATTGGCTTTTCACACCCCGTCTTAAAATATTTCAATAGTTTGCAATCTCTCTTAGCATAACCACAGAGTCCAGAATGTGGCCTGCACCAAGGGCTTCTGTTCACCACTCCAGCGCATTGCTCCACCCTCCTTCTTTCATTGGCCTCAGGCAACACCAGCTTTCTGGAGTTTCATCAACATACAAAGTTGTATCCCATCTCAGGTTGTGTCAAATGTGATTTCCTTTGTTGGAAACAACTTCCCCTTTATTCTCTTAATTTAACATACAATGTATGTGAAACATTTAGGTCTCTGTCCCCAAGAAGAATTTAGGTATCTCTTACTATGAGTTGACATAGTTTTTGTACTTTTTCATTACTGTTGTCCAGAAGAGTTATCTGCATAAGTATTAATTTAATGTTGATCACTCTTTCCTGACTAAATTTCTTTGAAGTTGGAGAACACATCTCCCTTTTTTTACTGCTATAGTTCTCAGCATAGGTTCTGAAGCATCCTAATGATTAAACAATTAATATATATCATTTAAGTATATAAATGAATGAATAAGTAAGAGTGAGAATAAATAAATGAAGAAATGCCTCACATTAAGAATAAATACATGAATGAAGAAATATCTGAACACTAAACGAGTAACTGCAAAAATGTCATTTCTCTGAAACTTTATGTAATCATGATTATAAGTAGTTACTTTTGCTGTCTTCCAATAATATATAAGTAGGAACATTTTTATTTGGAATGTCTTATTTAAATACAATGAGCTAGAAAGATGCTGTAATTAGCTTAGGGTTATCAAACAAGCTCCTTGGTATACATGCTTAATATAAACCTGCTTCTAATTAAAAGTCTGAACTTCTTGTTTTTATGACTCAATGTAATTATTTCAAATATATTTTCTATAGAAACTAGTTACCAACTATTTTAAGAAAAAAATGAAGAACAGTTGAAAGTTTGCATTTTTATGTCTCATATTACATATATCATATTCTAATAATTCTGAAAAGAACTATTTGAATTAGTGCTTTAGTTAGCAGGATTGCAGAAGGGAAAAAGAGACCAGCATAATAGAGGTGGAGAGTACAACATTTGTCATTTATATGGCATATATTTTACTTCCTAAGGCAAATGTTAACACTTTACCTCTGTTACTGTTCAAAGTGAGCAAAAAATCCCTAGTTTTAAAAGGATTCTTACTCTGAATTTCTTTAGAGAAAAGATAATCAGTGCTTAATATAAAAATTCTTCGAGAATTCTTCACAGCAGCACCATAGAGAGTCGCTTATCTATCCCTTACAATTAGTATAAAATATTATATTCTAATTTGGAAAATATGAATATGCATAACTTACTCATTTTTCAACTATTTTATTATAAACCAGATGTTAAAATAAGCAAGGTAAATGTGCATTCTTTCTTTGTCATGAAGAGATAAAGCACATTATATAAGTATTGATATATTTGATAAAATAGACACATTCTCTGAATTTCGCTATATTTATGAAAACATGTTATATGAGTGTAAAAAAGAATGACACATTTTTGTTTCCAGTTTTTTTCTCATTAAAATTAGAAAAGAATCATTGCCTTCAATAATTATGAAATATGTATTCTTAAGGAATTTAGCTTTATTTGTATTTTATTACAATATTCAACTTTTAATAGTTGTGTTTTACCTTCTCTGAAGTGTAGCTTATTTGCAGCAAGAACATGTAACATGAGATCTACCCTTTTAATAAATTTTGAGTGTAAAATACAGTGTTGTTAACTGTAGGCTCAATGCTATACAGTAGATCTCTAGATTTTATTCATCTTGCTTAACTGAAATCTTACGCCCATTGACTAGCAACTTCTCATTTTATCCTCTCTTCAGCTCCTGGCAACACCATTCTATTAATTCTATGAATTTGATTATTTTGTATAGCTCATGAAAGAAAAATAATGCAGTATTTGATTTTCTGGTACTAGTCTATTTCACTTAGCACAATGCCCTTAAGGTTCAACCATGTTGTCACGTATCCCAGAATTTTCTTCTTCTTAAAGGCTGAGTAATATTTTCTTATATGTATATACTGCATTTTATCCATCCATTCATCCTTTCTTTAATATTTAAATTGTTTCCACATCTTGGCTATAATGAATATTGCTGCAATGAATATGAGAATGCTAATATCCCTGAAATCCTAATTTAAATTATTTGTGATAAATACCCAGAAGGGGGACTGCTGAATCATACGGTAGTTCTGTTCTTAATTTTTAGAGAAGCCGTCATACTGTTTTTCATGCTGGCTGCACCATATTGCATTTCCACAAACAGTGGACAAGAGTTCCAATTTTTTAACATTCTTTCCAGGACTTGAAGTCTTTTTTTTTTTTTTTTTGTAGCCATACCAACAGGTGTGAGGTGGTATCTCATTGAGGTTTTGATTTGCATTTCTCTGATTAGTGACATTGAGAAGTTTCAAATTTGTTGGCCATTTGTTTGTCTCTTTTAGAGACACGTCTGTTCATGTCATTAGCCCATTACTTTAATCTGGTTATTAGTTTAGTTTTGTTTGTTTGTTTGTTTTTGCTATTGTGTTACAGAATTTTCTACTACATTGTAGAAATTAACCTCTTATCATCTGCTTGGCTTACACCTATTTTCTCCCATTCTCCAGGTGGCTTTTATTCTGTTGATTATTTCTTTTCCTTGTGGAGCTTTTTCGTTTGACAGGTTCTCATATCCTTTTTTTTTTTTTTTTTTTTTTTTGCTTTTGTTGTCTGTGCTTTTAGTGTCATATTTATAAAATTATTTCCAAGATCATTGTCATGAAGCTTTTCTTTTACGTTTCCTTCCTGAAATTTTACCATTTCAGGTCTTAAGTTTAAAGTTTAAGTTTTTACTCCATTTTGAGTTAAGCTTTGTATATGGTTTAAGGTAAAAGTCCAATTTCATGAATTTACATATTGATATACAGTTTTTCCAACAATATTTGTTAAATAGATCATCTTCTTCCTGTTGTGTATTTGTGTCACACTTGTGGAAGGTCACTGGACAAAAAAATAAAACATACCAAAACTTACTGAAGGCCGCAAAAGTGGCACCAAGAGGGAATTTATAGTGACAAATTCCTACATTAAAAAACAGAAAGATCTCAAATAAATATGCTAACTTTATAATTTAAGAAGCAGGAAAAATAACAAACCAAGAATTAGCAAAAGGAAGGAAATAATAAATATTACAGGCCAGCTACATTAAATAGAAGGTAGAAAAAGAATTTTTAAAAATCTATAAAACTGAGTTGATTTTAAAAAAGATACAAAGTTGGCAAACCTTCAGCTGCTAGACTAAGAAAAAAGAGAAAAGATTACATTATGTAAAATCAGACATAAAACAGGAGACTGATATCATAGAAATAAAAAAGGAACATAAGAGCTGATTATGAACTAATTATGACTAATAACCTGGATAGACCAGGTGCAATGGCTCATGTCTGTAATCCCAGCACTCTGGGAGGCAAAGGTGGGTGGATCACCTGAGGTCAGGAGTTGGAGACCAGCCTGGCCAACGTGGTGAAACCCCGTCTCTACTAAACAATACAAAAATTTGCTTGGTGTGGTGGCATGCGCCTGTAATCCCAATTACTCTGAAGGCTAAGTCTGGAGAATCGCTTGAACCTGGGAGGCCGAGGTTGCGATGAGCCGAGATTGCGCCACTGCACACCAGCCTGGGCGACAGAGAGAGACTCTGTCTCAAAAAAAAACCCAACCAAACAAATAAATAAGTAAATAAATAAATAAACTAGATGATCTAGAAGAAACAGATAAATTGCTAGAAATCTATGCCCTATCAAGTATCATCATGAAGAAATTTTGAAGAAACCTATAACTAGTAAAGAGATAGAATCTCTAGTCGTAAATCTCCCAACAAAAAAGAAACCCAGAACCAGATGGCTTTACTTCTGAATTCTACCAAACACTTGAAAAAGAATTAATGCCAAACATTCTCAAACTTTTCCAGAGAAGAAAAGAGGAGACACTATTTCCAAACTTATTTAATACGGTCGGCATTATCCTGATATCAAAGCCAGTTAAAGACACCACAAGAAAATAAAACTGCAGGCCAATACTTGTAAGTACACATGCAAAATACTTCAACAAAGTGCTAGCAAAGCAAACAAACACAAATTAGAAGGATTATATCCTATGGACACGTGAAATGTATCTCTGATTTGAAAGGATGAACAAATATGCACAAATCAATTACTGTGATATACTACATCAAAATGATAAAAGAAAGAATTTACATGATTTTCTCAATAGATGCAGAAAAAGCTTTCAAAACATTTTCATGACAAAAACTCTCAACAAACTAGGAAAAGAAAGTACCCCAACATAATAATGCCCATTTATGAAAAGCCCACAGATAGCATCACACTCTATGGTGAAAAACCATATACATTTCCTCTAAGATTACAAACAATCCAGGCAGGTTAACTCACACCATTTCTGTTTATCACAGTAATTGAAGTCATAGCCAAGGCAATTATGAAAGAAAAATAATTAAAAGTGATCAAAATCAGCGAAAGACAAAAAAATTTCCTGTTTGCTTTCAAGGTAGGAGTTTACCAGGAGTAAAAACAGATAATTCCTAAAAACAAAATAGGTAATTCATCAAGAAGATGTAACAGTCATATATCGGACTATATTTAATAAAAAAAATTTTAAGTATATGATGCCGAAATAACTAGAAAACCCAAAGGGAGAAACACTCATGTTTGGAAATTTTAAAAGTTTTCCTTCTATAAATGGTAAACAAACTAGACAAAATTCATTATAAATATGTATGACTTTACATTTATAAAACAGCAAGTATAGATTTATAATATTTATAAATGCATATGGACCATTCACTTGGATAGATAATATATTATGAAGTATACTTCTGACTACAATACAGTTAATTAGAAATTGATAACAACATTGTATAGAAAATCACAACCCATTTGGAAATTGAACCAGAGACTTCAAAATTTTATTTAAGTAAAAGATAAAATCACAAAGTGAATTTGAAAGTATATCAAATTTATGGTATTGAAAATTGAATATATAACATCATATAGAATGTAACTAAATAATTACACAAAGATGAATTTATGGGTGTAAATATAAGTATGAAAATGCAAAAACATTTGGAAATGGATCATCTGGTAATATTCATTAGGGTATTTGGCTGAAAATAAAGAGCAAAACAGACTCTAAGCAAGTCAAAGAAAAGCTATAATACAAATAAGAGCAGAAGTTAAGAAAAAAAATAGAACAAAAGTACCAAGAGAAAATCCCATTTGGTGTAAATTTTACTTCAATTAAAAAAAGAGTTCAGAAACAAAACAAACAACCAAAAAAACACAAGCAGATCTAGGAAAAAGATTGCTGACCATTTCTATACTACTATTCTCCCAGTGTTGGCTACATTACAATGTTATGAAATATGTGCTTCTTTCATCAGATTTAAAAATAATTTGCCAAAAACACCTGAGATAGTTATTTGCCTATGAATTTACATCTACTATTAATTAAATTGTGTAAGGATGCCTTGTGATTTTATCTAATGATAACATGACACCACAAGCAGACTGTGAGTATGAAACAAACTCAACATATTTAGTGGCATTTATTATGAAATATTCAATCCAAGACTTTACAATTTTATCTCATTATATATCGAGAAGCCTTAAGTTATTTTTACTAAATGCCTTATAACAGAAAGATCCACAATGTTCAGAACAACTGTTCTTCCTGCTTTAGTAAAAACTTAAAAATACCATGCTGAAATAAGCTTCAAACATTAAAACACTTTTTTTGTCAGCAAACAATATTCACAGACAAATAGAAAATACTGCTGAAAGTTTCAAGAATGTTAGAAAAAATAGGATATAAGCAATTAGAATGCAGTTGTTTAAAAATTTTTTAACACGTCTTTTCTTGTAGAATTTGTTAGTATTGGGGGTTTTGTTGTTGTTCTTGGGGGTTTTGTTTGGTTGTGTTTTGTTTTTTTGCTGTGAACTATAGCAAGAATGACTTCTTGAGAACCACTATAAGAAATGTGAATTGGAAAAAAAAAAAAAGTATTAATACAAAATCACTTCTTACATAAAAATGTGACATACAGAAAAATTGTGAAAATAGAATCCCCTAATGGAAAGGTTACTTTGGGTAGAATAGGCATTCTAGTTCTGGGTAAACTTACAGAGATAGTATCACTCCTAAAATTCCATTGTGAAGTATTATTTGTAAACTTGGTATTGTGGCAAATAAAGCTGAAACCAACTGTGAACAAATCTCTGTAAGATATAATCAAAGTGATAATATTATTGCATTAGGCTGTTCGTATGCTACTATAAAGGAATATCTAGATTGGGTAATTTATAAAGGAAAGAGAGTTTAATTGGCTTACCATTCTGCATGCTGTACAGAATGCATGACATCGGCATCTGCTTCCAGTGAGGGCCTCCGGAAGCTTCTAATCCTGGCGCAAGGCAAAGTCAGAGCAGGCACATCACATGTCAAGAGTGGGAGCAAGAGAGACAGGGGAAGGTCTCAAACTTTGAAATAACCAGATCTCATGTGAACTAACCGAGGAAGAACTTAAGGGGATGGAGCTAAACCATTTATGGAGGATCCACTCCCATGATCCAACCACCTCCCAGCAGGCCCTGCCTCTGACATTGGGAATCACATTTCGACATGAGAATTGGAGGGGACACAACATCAAAACAAGACTGTAAAGTTATTTGGAATATTTTAATATGTTGCATTAAGTGGGAAATGACTGTGAAAATATTTTATGAATAGTCCGAGATGCACTGAGGATTATATTGCAAAGTGTGTCTCTATATACTTGCACACATCAAAACTATGAAGACACCCTTATCTAAACTTGTGAATATCTGCTAAATGGATATTTTCAATAAGTTTGCAAACCATGAGTTGAAATTATACATAGTTTAAGATAATTTTATAGATATAATTTTAATCATTATTGCAGCAATGATTTAATGTTTTTAATATCCTCATTTTTATTAAATGTCTGCTTATATATGCATTTAATGTACATATATATTGGTACAACATTATATAGGAAAGATATTTTATAATTACCGAGGAATGAGAACTGATATTTCATTATTATGATCATTATTATTATTAGTTTTATTATTATTGTTGTTGCTGCTAATTGAAAAATTGTCCCTATCTTTGTGATGTTAACAAATTTTAGCTTTTCTTTCTTTCAATTACATTTATCAAAGGATTCAGTAATATGATGAATAAAACACTTATGAACGCAATGAATGCATACAGTTCCACAATTTTTTTTTTTTTTTTTTTTTTTTTTTTTTTTTTTTTTTTTTTTTTTTGAGGCGGAGTCTCACTCTGTTGCCCCCAGGCTGGAGTGCAGTGGCGCAATCTCGGCTCACTGCAAGCTCCGCCTCCCGGGTTTACGCCATTCTCCTGCCTCAGTCTCCCGAGTAGCTGGGACTACAGGCGCCGCCACTACGCCCGGCTAATTTTTTGTATTTTTAGTAGAGACGGGGTTTCACTGTGTTAGCCAGGATGGTCTCGATCTCCTGACCTCGTGATCCGCCCGTCTCGGCCTCCCAAAGTGCTGGGATTACAGGCTTGAGCCACCGCGCCCGGCCCAGTTCCACAATTTTGTCAAATTATTAATTTCTCATCTTTCTTCTATTTGTGATTCTATCCAGTCTAAGGGGATGTGATAAATCTCTGACTTGCACAAATAAGTTTATTTCAAAATCCCTACTTTCTTCTCTGTAAACATAGTGAAAATTAACATCTTTTACGCTTGCTTGATGCATCCTTTTTTTTTTTTTCCATTTAGAACAAATTAATTGGTTTAAAATACATTGGAAATTCTTAGCATGCTGGGACTTGAATACCATTCAGATAGTTTAAAATATTGTGTTGTACATACTTGAACTTTGGAAATATGCTATCAAATTGGAAAATGTTTGGCCAAATAATGGAACTCCATTTATCATGAGAAGATTTGCTTTGTTTTGTGTTTTGCTTTTGCTTTTAGAGACAGGGTAATAATGAATAATTTAATAGCTCTTAAAATGGTATTGAATCCTTGACTTGGCTTAAATAATTCTCATTTCTTAGAATTGTTTTTGTAGCTCTACTCTTGGCTACATTTCTATCTAAAACTAAGCTCCAGATCATTAAAAAAGTTTTTTGATAAACCCCATGGTATAAACTAAGTATAATTTTCCCTTTGTTCTTACATGTGTACTATCTCTGACTCCTGAAAGCAATCCCTAAACTAACTGGGCAGTACAATCTTCCATGTTCAACCTCTCTGAGGTGGCAGCTACTACTGTTGCCAATTCATGGACCGTATCATGACAAGACTGATAGATCAAAATGTTTAAACAAAAATAGTATGACAATAATGCCTTATTAGTTTAGTTTAGTGCATTCTCCAGATTATTTCAGGCTTTTTGTAGAAAGTTTGTTCTTTTGAGCTGGTGCCAGGGCAGCCTCATTCCTATGTACATAGGCATCTCAGACAGCCACCAGTTTCCTTTCACTAAACCATATGTCCATCTCTACCCAGATACCTTTCCCTCCTGAGAGAAACAAAATTAACTAAGGATACACATGCCCTCAGCCTGATGACAGTAAGAATTAAACAGCCTTCCTCTAGAGAGCACGGATTCTATGGGAAAGCTTTCTGATTCTGTCTATGTATGCTGTCATCTAATTCAATTAAATCCACAGCTTTTCACCTTTTTGCTTTAATGAAGTGTTACCCTTCTCCTTTCTCCATTTCCCACACCATAAAAGCTACAGCCCAGATAATTCAAGACCTCTTGACACAAGTGCCTAACTCCAAGAGCTTCTTGATTCAGACAGAGGACTTCTGCCCTCGGGGTATTCCCTTTTTTATGCCACAATTGGCTTGAGTGTAACCCTCAGGCTACATTAAAAATTAAGAATAATAGAAAAAAATTATATTACAATACAGCTAAAATTAAAATATTGATTGCTGTGTAATTTATGTGTGAACACAGATCCATCCATTTGACTACATTACAAATAGAAAAGATTCATTGACTCTGTTCCTCAAATACTTTTCATGCTATATTTCTTTTAAATGCAAGGATTAAGTGCTCTGTACTTCTCATCAACATCCTTGGAGGACACTCCTGAGAATAAACAGGAGTGCTTTAGTTTGTTTATTAATTCTCTTTTTCTTAAGGGAGCTGAACCACATGATATCCATATTGCATAGGCAGTACTTTATTTGTGAACCTTTATGAGATTTTCACTTAATAAACCTTGACATATTTTGCAGTCAGTGATATTAATAGCCACACTGGAGCTACTTCAGTGGGTCATGTTTGATAGAACAGTGACTCCCAGTACAGGTTTGGTGACACCCTTGGGTGTCTCTAATTATCACACAGGCTCTTGTAAAATTCTACAATGACTCTCAGAAGAAAATTAATTTTAATTAGCCTCAATTTTGAAAAATACATCTCATGCAACATTTTTCATGGCCAAAGTGCCACCTAATCAAACACAGAGTGCTGCAATGCTAAAACCGTATCTCTGAGATGCAACTGGACTTTGTTAATGTGGTGTGGGTACCCACTCTGTGCAAGGTCCTGAACCAGGCCCAGAGAGCATTCAAGGATGCATTAGAAATAGTCACTGCTACTGACAACTTAAGCTCTTATGGGACACATAAGCATATAAATAACTAAATAAACCATAAAAAAACTAATTTGCAAAATACGAGTTTTGCCATGGCAGTGCTGAGGAAGGAACAATTAATTCTGATCAAGTGAATCAGATAAGGCCTTAAGGGGGAAGTCAAATAGCATCCAGATGTGAAAAGTAAATGAGATGTCAGTGAGGGTAGGGACTGTGGGAAGGATGTCTGTTACCACCACATGACCCAGAGACGTAAACAAAGCAGAGGTAAGAATTTTTGTGAATATAATTATTTTGAACTATTTTTAAAAATGTTTGTGCCCTTTACAGCTAACATGAACCATGCTTAAGATAACTTGCAATCAAATACATTTCTTCGTCCCACCAAATAGTTTTAGCCAATACTCGTCTTAATCAGTGATGTTCTAACATGTATACATGAATTCTTTGGAACATGTTAATTATTTGAGAGTTCTATTACATCAATGTCAATAAATTTACTATTGTTAGTTAATTCTTTTTTTTTTATTTCAACAGTTTTTGGGAAACACGTGGTTTCTGGTTACACTGATAAGTTCTTTAGTGGTGATGTCTTAGATTTTGCTGTATCCATCACCTGAGCAGTGTACACTGTACCCAATGTGTAGTATTTTATCCCTCACCCCACTCCCACCCTTCCCCTGAGTCCCCAAAGTCCATTATATCTTCTCATGCCTTTGTGTCCTCATAGCTTAGCTCTCACCTGTAAGTGAGAAGATGCAATATTTGGTTTTCCATTGCTGAGTTACTTCACTTAGAATAATGCTATCAAACTCCATCCAGGTTGCTGCAAATGCCAATATTTGACTCCTTTTTATGGCTGAGAAGTATTCTATGGTGTATATATACAACGTTTTCTTTATTCACTAGTTAGTTGATGGGTATTTAGGCTGGTTTTATATTTTTGCAATTGCAAATTTTGCTGTTATAAACATGGGTGTGCAAGTGTATTTTTCATGTAATGACTTATTTTCTTTTGGGTTGATACCCAGTAGTGGGATTGCTGGATCAAATGGTACTTCTACTTTTAGTTGTTTAAGGAATCTTCATACCGTTTTCCACAGTGTGGTTAATTCCTAAAATTGTGTCCTGAGTATCTGCCATATACAACGCATCATACCAGCGGCTATTTATTTTAAATGAAAATATATATTCATCTGACATCTCTATCGGTCATCTTTTCTCCTTTTCTTCTATACTCTCACACACACCTTTAAATACAGACTCTTTTTTCTGCCAAATATTGTGCTTGCCTATGCATTCCCTTTTTCATACAAAGTATCTTATTGGGCTGAGAAACAGGCCAAGATACTTTGCAGAAGGAATGAATATTAGTAATTTATAGAGAATTTATTGATTCATATCATGCATTGTTTTATGTTAACTATTATAAAAATAGACATATTTCTGCCCACAGGGGTTTATACTCTTGCAGGACTATTTATGCCTACAAATGTTGTAGATGCCTTCAAATCATGGGTACGTACTCCATTCCATTCTATTGTTTGCCCAAGGTCATTAAGTCAGAGACAATATGCATGACAATGACTTTTAAACAGCCGAAGGACTGTTATGTAGAATAAGTTACATATTGATTAGACAGCAATTAAAGGGAGAGAAGTTTTAGCTCAATTGATAAATTACCAATAGTTAGAGTTTTGAATGGATAGAAAGTGGTATCTTTTGAAATAATATCTGCTAGTATAATTCACAGAGAGCGTAAGTAGTCACCATCAGAGGTGCTGAAGTAACAATTTCTCTGGTTTTCTCATTGGGGAATTAGCCTTAATTACTTGAATATAAAATTCAACTAAATAGCTCATAGCTGTATGCTATATATAGTTTTATAAGCATATATATCATTGTCTATATGAATGAAATTGCCATCCCATTTGTCTGGTTTATACATTATTTAGACTATTCCTCTCTTAGTCAGCTTGTGGTGAGGCTAACACAAAACCCAGTTTCTAACTTAATCCCAGAATGGGATCTGTCCCTGAAACTCCCTCCTTCATTGACTTCCCTGTGGCTTCAGCCTTTTCTCATCAAGCCAGTCTTCATGCTCTAAACCGCTACTTGTTATTATGCTATGTCCTGAGGGGCAAATCCAGCCTGCTCCCTGTTTATGTAAATAATACTGTATTGGAGCATAGCAATTTCCATTCATTTATGTATTGTCTATGCCACAGCTGACTACTTACAACCATATGCCCCAGAATGTAAATATTTACTGTGTAGTAATTTATAGAAACTGTTTGCTGTCTCCTGCTTTAAACCATATTTCACTGCTCCCTCCGGAAGTTCTTTTGGAATTCTCACTTCAGAATGGCATCCATTGCTAATGCTTCAATATACCCAAGAGATATTTGTAGTGACTGTTGTTGTTATATATGAAATGTAGATAAACGTGACTTCTTCCCATAACTCATCACTATATTGTGTTAACAAAACACCAGGGGTTCAGCCTAGATCCTACTGCTCACCACACAGAAAGCCAATCATTCAGACAATGAGTACTGCCAAGGACAAAGGCTTTAATCGGGTGCTGCAGTGAGGAGATGAGAGACCAGTTTCAAATCCATCTCCCTGACTAAAACTAGGGGTTTATATAGCAGGGAGCGGTGTAATGATGTGTAAGAAAATTAGAACGAAATCTAAAATTAGATTTATTACAGAAATATACCACTTTATACTTAAGAGTATAATATGGCAAGATATCTGTGTCAGGCATTGTTCTTGCAGTTTATACATTTTGTATGTAGAACATTCTCTTCTGTTGTAACCACCCAACTCTGCCATAGGGCAGACATTGATTAATTGGCATGATTGTGTTCCAGTAAAACTTTATTTACAAAGACAATCATAAGATTTGGTCCTCAGTACATAAGAATTTACATATTCTGTCTCATTACATCCTCATGATGATCTTATGAAATAAGCTCTTTAGATGAGAAAACGGAAACACACATTTGTGAGGGTAAAAAAACTTACCTAATGTCACGCAGCTTATAAATAGTGTAGTTAGTATGCAAAATGAGTCATAAGTGGATTTCCCAAGAATCCAGGTCTGTATAAAGCCTGTAGTTCTGTAGAATCGGATTTCCTGAAATGCTACAAACTGGGTAGTAGCAATTTTCTCCTTGAAAGATCTTCCTTAGAAGTCTGTCTAGGGAAGAATTTCCTCCTGTTCCAGTATTTATTTTTGTACTTCTATGTGGCTGGTGGAACTGTGATATTCCATTCTGAGCATCTGCTGCTAATCTAATTTTTTTAAATTCCCAAGGTTATCCAATGTGATATTTTGTTTTTCTTTAATACAACCTTTTGCCTCACATACAGAAGACTCTGTGATAGACTTAGAGGGAATGTGACAACATTTTCTGATATTAACAATTTTCTTACAAAATCTAATTAGATACTGAAAGCAAGAGTGGATTCCTTCTATGTCTCATGGGTTGTAAATTGGAGATCACACATTTTGACTAAAACATTCAAATCAGGTTAATGCTTTACATGTCTTCATAGCAATTCGTGTTACAATTGAATGTTGTCGCAATATTTCCCTTTGAGGAAAAAACATATATATATATATATATATATATCTACATATTCATGTTTGCTTTGTACATTTTTTCATGGGTCTATCCTGTCTACATATCTCATATCTCTCTATATTGTATAAATTCTAGGCTTTCTCTTTATCCATCTTGTTGTTTAGCTTTTAGGTATGATGCAAGCCTTGCTTTAACAACTGTTTCCTACATAGACACCCTGAAACTCACATTTCATGCTTCTGGATTGTGTTCTCAAACACCTGTTACTTTTGTTTCTATCTAGTATTCTCTGTTCAAATTGTGTTTTGTGTTTAAATAGGCTTTTAATGGATATGTCCTGGGACCTCAAGCACCATATATATTAGTGGTCATAATAAAAAATATGACATTGTGCTTCAAAGGATTGATTTCAGCATAGCTACTATGATAATATCCACTCACAAGATGAAAATTATTTTAGGTAAACATACAAAAACGTTTCTTTAGAGTTCCACACAATCTTTAAGTGCTATAGTTTGAAGCACCATGTTGGACTCTCTTTTCTTTTTATTTCATACTATCTCCCTTAATGGTTTTATGTCTTCTCTATATAGATCAAATATAATTTATATCCCAATGCCCTTCAAACTTATATTTGTTGTCCAGCACGCACTTCTTGATGTTCCTCAAAGGCACTTAAAAACCAACAGGTTCAAGCATAATTCAGTATCTTATCCCACTTCCCATTCAACTTATGCCAATCTTCATGACAGGTATTTCTCTCTCTCTCTCTCTCTCTCTCTCTCTCTCTCATCTAGGTGAAGGGAATTATCACCCCTCAGCCATAGATGTCAGAGTCATGTCCACAATTGCTAACTCTCAACCTCAAATTCAATCAATCACTTAAAAAAATTATTGATTTATATCTGCTGAATATCAGTTGAATAAAATACTTCTCTCTGTTCTCTTTGTCATTACTCGTTACTCTGGTTCAACCTGTCTTCATATCTGGTTTACGTTACGGCAAAGCTATAACTATATATTCACGTATATCCCACAATTCCCCTCTTGCCTTCTTTAAAACAGTTTCCATACTCTTGTCCATTAAAAAAATTAAATTTGATAATAACCCTTTCCGATTTATATTATTCAAGTCTTTATGTTATTCTTACAATAAAGATTAGTTTCGTAGCACAGCCTTTAAGACACGGCAAAAATATTTTTAATAACTTCCATTTACTTGATGAAAATGTTTTTATAATAGAAAATTACAATAGAAATATGCCCAAAAAATTATTCTGAAAGATTTCAAATGCTTCTGTTTTGTCAAAGTAGTTTTGGCATCTATAATTTTTTTTAAAAAAAAAGAAAAAAAATTTAAAAAGTTAGCATTGGGTGAGCGGGGTTATTAAGTTTATAAAAACTGCATTTTAAGTATAATGATAACTCACGTATGTAGTTTATTCACATTTATCTATTTTGAAAGGTAGACTTTTCTAAGTGGAATCCCTCGTTAACAATGTTAGTATCTGTTTACACCTTGAAATATTACCATACTACTCTCTGGTATTGTTTTAACAATTATATCTTACACTAGAAATCTATGAAAGTTATATTTTCCCTGAATCTTTGCAAACATTGACAGTCAGTATTTTATTTTAAGGAAAATGTTAGGCATTAAATAAATTCACATTACTGTTTAATTTACAATGAATATACAATATTTTAATGGCCATTACAATTTCTACTTTTTGTAATATGCAGGTAAGTTTTTCTGTTTTCCCATAATTAATTATAATATTTTTATCATTTTATTTTATACATATTTCCTCTAGAGTTTCCTGGGATGGAAATAAATTAATGTATCTAATATTTATTCAAAAAAGTGATGAACTATCATAGTATATTGAGAAGTGTTTGCAATTTTTTCATACACTTACACAGTGATGACCAGAAAAAAAACCTGTTGCAATCACATGGACTCTATAATTTACACTGGAGATTTTAATGTCACTCCAAGGAAGTGACATTCATTCTCAGACCTAATGGAAAAATGAGAGTTTGAAAAGGCTTAATGGAAGGGTAGGAAGAAAAACATTTCAGACAGAAGATATTGAATCTGTGACAATTATATAGGAGGAAATTTTGGTAATATATTAAAAACTGAAATAAAATTAATGTGTCTTCAGTGGAGAAAGCAATGTGTGGGGGATGAGGGTATCATACAAGATGTCATCAAAGATTATAGACAAGATTATAGAAGCCATCATAGGCCACGAGGAGGAATTCATGTCTTATTAAGTCCAAGAGAAACCACACAAAATTGTAAGCAGCAAAGTACATTTTGTACTTTGATTTATATTTTGAAAAGATCACTCAGTTGCTATATGATAATGATACAGGAGAAAGGCAGGTGGGGAGATTAGGTAGAAGCTTACAGCAGAACAAAAGAGATATTTACTATGTGTCTTGCAAGTAAATAGAGAGATAGAAATGCAGGAGAAAGGATCATTAAGTCCTCATGATGAATTTTCTTGAAGTATTAAGGAAGTGGTAAAGGTATTGACAGTTTGTAAAACCTAGACTAACAAATAAACCAGTGAAAAAATTTTCGCCGAAATTAATAAGACCAATAAAAAAATTCAGAATTCAGCTTTGAATTTGGAACATGAGATATATAAGCACACATATTAAGTAGAGATTTGCATACAGGAGTCATAAGCTTAGAATAAAATGAGATATAACACACAGATATGCAAAGACATGTATGAACTAATTTTTCAAATATTTTTTATTTTTATTGGTTTACAGCTGGTACATAAGAAAGCTGTTTGTGTGTGTGTGTGTGTGTGTGTGTGTAATTATGTTGAACCTGACATTATAATGAACATTCATATTAGTTAACATGGGTTGTTACATAAACACCATCACAAATTATTTGTGTTCTTCATCTATTACATTTATTTATGTCTCTTTATATTAGAATAAAATCTTTTCAGAAAAAAAGTTACAAAAAACTGGTGATAGAGAATATCCATTTTTGTTCCAGATTTCTATGGAAATATTTTTTATTTTTGATATCTGATACAGATTGGCCTCACTGACACAATCAAAATTACCTGTTATTTTCACTTTTTTAAAGCTCTGGAAATAATACAGAATACTGCTAGTGAGATTTCTGATGCTGCTATTGTGGAATGTTAGCCATAATGCCAGCATCCTTCTGAAAAGTTGAGAAATAGATTTTTATACTAACCTAGTCTTTTTCTTCTCCCTTCAGCACCCCAATCCTCTTCCACCCTTTACCAGAGATTGTCAGTTTAATCTAATAGAGTGTGATGGCTCTGGGTGAACAATTAAAGGTAAGATCGAGAAACGCTGCCTTGAGATGATTCTGCTCTCCCGCTGCCCAACATAAACTTACTTGATACTTCAGACTTTCTCTGGAGTTTTTTGCTGACCTTGGATCACCACATGCAATTAGGTCAGTGTATTAAAAATAAGATCTGCCTTTTCGGATTTAAAAACAGGCCAGCACGTTGGTGCCTATGCTTCTATTTCTTGTTGCAGAGGATAATGATATTGAAGAATCTGATATCCTTTCCAATGAAAACCCGCTCTCTTCTACCCATACTCATTGTTCTGCAAAAGGAGAAGCCTCTTTTTCATGAGTGAAAGTGTGGGGGAGTCACCCATAGCCTCTAACACCACGCCAAATGGTCAAAATGCGGTTTGGGGCCGGGCGCGGTGGCTCAAGCCTGTAATCCCAGCACTTTGGGAGGCCGAGACGGGCGGATCACGAGGTCAGGAGATCGAGACCATCCTGGCTAACACCGTGAAACCCCCTCTCTACTAAAAATACAAAAAAAAAAAAAAAAAAAATAGCCGGGCGAGGTGGCGGCGCCTGTGGTCCCAGCTACTCGGGAGGCTGAGGAAGGAGAATGGCGTGAACCCGGGAGGCGGAGCTTGCAGTGAGCTGAGATCCGGCCACTGCACTCCAGCCTGGGCGACAGAGCGAGACTCCGTCTCAAAAAAAAAAAAAACAAAAAAAAACAAAAATGCGATTTTACCTTGGAGAAGTTACTTCGTCTCTGTGTGCCTCGGTTTACTTTTGCTAACTGGGATGACAGGACACATGTCATAGGGTTATTATAAAGATGAAACTAGCCAACCCACTAAAGCACTCTTACAGTGTCTAGCATTAATTATTTAACCCAAACTGTTATTATTCTTGTCGTAGTTGTTATCCCTACCTTGACACTTAAAGAGTTGTATGACTTTGGATCCCCTAAGCTTTGATTGCTTTATTTCTATAATAAGAATGAAACCCGACTTTTCAATAATTACTTTGAATAACAAAATCCACATTGAATGTGAACTTCTCTGGCTGAACTAAAGAACAAATAATCATGTGTGAATAAACAGGACAAAAAGTCTTCCAAAGTGAGTGGAGAGACTTGGATACTCCCAGGTCAAAGAGCAATCCTCATTAGATTTATTCTACCACTAGAAAGACTAGATACTTCTCTCATTGTATAAAAATGTGTTTCATTTGTGTTTATTACAATCTCAACATTTGTTCAACAGACCAAAGATTGAGCAGGTTTTATTTTAACATTTTTCTATGTGACTAAGCTGGGAGACAGAAAAGTATCTGTTTCATCTGGCATTTAAAAATGGGAACAATGATAATTTGAAAGAAAATGACGGTTAACTTGAAAACTAAAACTGTCACTATTGTTTTAAAATTATTTCAAAGACTTCTATGGAAAAGGTCCAATTATTATTTTCTAATTTTTTTGTTTATAATAAAAAGATAAATCCATTTTTATAATTACTTGGAGAAAATTATGAACTCTCAATTATTGCCTCTGTGATTCTCTATCATGAAAAATTTAACATTTACTGCAAGTTCTTTGGTAAGGTGGTATCTTTCAATTCAGAATCTTTCATACTAGTTAAATTTCAAGATTCACACATATATATGTGTATGTATATATGTAAAACATATTTATTTCTACCAGATTTATTTTTTCTTTTAATTTTTTTGCTGACAGAAGAAATGAACACTTATAGTAATGCATTTACCTTTACCTTTTGAAACTAAAAGTTAAAAAATAACAATAATTAAGCAATATAGTTATTTATTAAAAGTGCATTGTCTTACTCTCTGTTCCAAGCATATTGGCTTTTTCTTAATCAGTCTCAGCAATCTCTTTTGTGTCTTAGAGGTGGTTTTTTTTTTCCAAATTTTTTTTGTCATCCGTTCACACTATTTTGAGCTCTATTTGCCTCTTCCCTGTACAACTCTTATTTATCTTTCGTTAACAAAGATTTCATGGCCCTGTTTTGGGAGAAGTTCCTCTGTGGTTTAACACATAGGACAGTTTTCTTCTCAGACCTTGCCACATGAATGGTTAAATTACTATTATTTGGGCTTTTATTGTTGTTTAAAGCAGAGAATACATATTTTTAACTGACTATATTATTCACCAAAACAGTCCTTACCTTTTTTGATTGAAACCAATTACTCACTTCTGCTCACATTCCATGTGTAGGATCTATATCTATGTACACAGACCCACTCAGATGCAAGGGAGCTATGCTAGGCGTTATAACCACTCTTCGGGCAACTACATCACACCCACTACTCTTTTTTTTTTTTTTTTTTGAGGTGGAATTTCACTCTTGTTGCCAGGCTGGAATGCAATGGCGCAATCTCAGCTCACGGCAACCTCCACCTCCTGGGTTCAAGCGATTCTCCTGCCTCAGTCTCCCAAGTAGCTGGAATTACAAGCATGCAGCACCATGCCCGGCTAATTTTGTATTTTTAGTACAGACTGGGTTCCTCCATGTTGGTCAGGCTGGTCTTGAACTCCCGACCTCAGGTGATCCACCTGCCTCGGCCTCCCAAAGTGTTGGTTGGGATTACAGGGGTGAGCCACTGTGCCTGGCCCCGCTCACTATTCTCTAATGGAAATAGCAGTGGATTTTTGAAACACAAGAATATCAGACAACATTTTACTAATGACCAAGATTAATAAAACCTACAATAAGTTGTATGTGATAGATCGACTGCAAATAGTAGTAGTAGTAATAATAATAGCAACAATAATAATATAATAACGTCAACACCTAAAATGAATGTCTTAAATTTGTATTAGGCCTTTGCTATTCAAAGAGATTTGCATTCACCACCACATTTTGTCTTCTTTAAAGTAAAGAAGATGAATTTCAGAAAGATTAATAACTAAGCTTAGAACATTTAGCTTCTAAGGAACCAATCAGATACTTGAGCTCTGAGATTCTAGATTCAATTGTTGTTACTTTAATAGTGACTTCTTCTACAGTAATCCAATTAATATCTTTCTAAAATTATTGCATCATACTTTTACACCTTCAGCATTGCAAGGCAAGTGCTCTTCTCTTCAACAGCATGGATAACACAAGAGGGATGGAGATCTGAGCACATTTCCCCATTGAGGCAACAACTGAGGGAATAAGTCCTCTCTTCAAAGTTTGAAGCAAATTCATCTCAGTAATTTTTATTTTAAAAATGCATAAATTATTAGTAGTCACACTTGTGCACTGGTAAACTAAGATTCAGAAAATTTAAGAACTTATTACAAGATCACACAGTTAAATGAGCAAGTAGGAATTCAAACTCAGGATTTTCTGATTATAAATTCAACAGACTTCCCATTATACCAGACAGTGAGAAATGTATTATCCTTGGGTACCAAAAAAAGAGAGAGATTCATTTAAAAATGTCCACCACTTTAATTTTCATTTAAGAAAGGCGTTTGACCATGAAAATCCCTTAGATTACATGTTCAACTCAGACTGAATGACCCGGAAAAGCAAAAACAGCTAAACTCAGCAAAAATTAACATCTTCTTCATTTTTCCATTCTTCGTAAGTAGTGGAATTCCTGTGGTTTCATGAAAGATTTTAGAGGAAGAGACATCAAAGAGTTTTTTAACTTTCATTTAAAGATTGCAATGGCTAATTATTCATGTTCAGGAGACAGTATGCAGAAACCTGCTGGTATAGTGAACTTGGTGGTTATAAAATTAAATTAGCTTATGGTTCAAGTGAAAATATTTATAATGTGTAACCAGTAAGCATGAGAGATAATGCTGCCAGAAGTTAGAAGAGTAACATTAACTCTTCTTTTAAGAAGTATCAGGAAAAAGAAATTATGTAGGCGTTGGGTTTGTAGATTCCCTAGACAAGTAAATCTGCACAGGTTTCTAATGTTAATTTGTACTGACTACTTAATTAGTGCCTCTAGGCTTGTTCTGTGAAAGATAGGGACATTTCTAGTGAGTGTTTTTGCACATCCACAATGATTAAAGAGATTTTTGACCCGAATGCTCACATCTGGCAAACATACATCAAAGGTTAGAAACTCATAATCTACTTTATTTCATAGTAGAGAACTGAAATTTATCAGTATGAATTGAGAATGACAGAAATTCAGCTGGACAAAACAATTTCCATGACTAAGTAGAACCCAAGGAAGAAAAGGCCCTTCTCCAATTTTATTTTATTGTTGAATTACAATTTTATCTTAAACCATGCTAATATTTGCCTAGAAATCAAAAGAAGGGAATTCCAATTTACTCAACCTCATTTCCTTCGTTTGAAATGAAAACACTCATCGTGAGTTGGGTGTGTAGCTAGAAATTGTGGCAAAGGCAACATGGAAGGCATAAACTCTAACTGATTTAACAGACTGAGAGAGTCCTGTACCAGTCAATGCAGCTACTGGCACCTGCTCAAGATATGAAATTGAGCAGCAAATTATATTTTTCACAGTCTAAAGCGTAGTTTTATTTCCATCCCTACTGACCTATTTTAATGACCTTGAAATCATACGTTACAGGAATTGAGAGAGATGACTGCAATGGTATCTTGTTTTATGTGTTTTAAATGAGTAGGATTAAATTTTAAAGTATTCATTTTACATGAGAAGCTCACAATAATAGTATGGTTTATCTGGTACAAGCAACAGAAAACAACATAACTTAACAAAAAAAATTCATTGAAATTATATGAAGAAGTTGAAAGTCAAAGGGAATTTATAACTAATGTGATAGACTGTAAGAAGGCCAATTTTGAGATGACTCAGTTCTAAATGTTTTTTATCCATTGCTTAGAGACGAAGTCCAGGTAAAAAGAGATGGGACTTGTATGTGTGTCACAAGCCAGCTCTTAGAGTAGGAAAACAAAGAGCATCTTACTAATTTTCAATTATGACCTTAAAGATTCTTATGAGTATTTCCTGAAATAATACTGCATTGTTAATAAAAATGAAGAAATTATGATTTCTAGGTAATATTGCAATGTGTCTGTTACCCTCAGGATGACACAGTGATTTGTGTATTCGTTTTCTATTGTTCTGTAACACATTACCACAAACCTAGCAACTAGAAACAGCATCTGTTTATTATCTCAAAATTCTGAGGTCAGATATCTGTACTCAATTGGGTTTTCCACTTAGGATCTCTCAAGGCCAATAGCATTTTGGATACTCTTCTCTCTCTCTTTTACCTTTTCAAATTTTATTAATATCTTTAAGTATTGTCATGAAGTTTTCAGGGCTTCTTAAGTTCTCTCTGGTCTCCTCTAAACACATGCAGTACCCATAGTTTGTATTATGTAAAATTAGATCTCAATGGTAGCATTATTTTTGTGTTCTAAAATTTTGGCACTTTTTTTTTTTTTTTTAACAAAGACTGCAAGCTATTACAGAGTGTCTATTTCACATACATGCTATATCACTGAGGGTATCAACCAAAGTTTTAAATATATGGCAGATAGTGGTTATTGATATTTTTTTCCTATTTATGGACATTCCCCAATAAGATATAATGTCAGGATAAAATTATTTCAAACCTGAATACTTTATTTTAAACCTGAAATACCACCCTTATTTTATATTCAGGAAAACACTTCCTTTTGGATACTCTTTCATTTAAGAGACTGCAAAACCATTTACGCTCCTCTCTCATTTATGTCCATCTCTGTTCTTTGTCCATACACATATTTCCATTTGGTAACAAAACAAAATCTGTAATTGGAAGATAAACAATTGTAGGCACATGAAATAGGATTGACTATCCAAGACAAAACAAAACTGTAGAAAATTCAGTGTCATATAGAAAAACGTCATGTGGAGTCCTCATGACCAGCTTTCTGTGCCCTGGGTAGATATATTTTGGAACCAGGTGGTTGGCTTAATAAGAGCTCTGGCACTAAACAAAAGGTTTTCAACCTTCAGGGCTCATCATTTGAACATATTCTTCAGGTGCCAGATTGGGCTGCCCTAGAGTTGATGGGGATTTGATGAAACTATATAAATGTGCAGCTTAGAGGGACAGAGGGTCAGGATCCGGGAAGCAGGCAGAGACACTAAGAGAGGGAACTGATGAGAAATAACATCAGAATGTACTGCAGTCTGACAAAATGCCGTGGACCCAGAGCCAGCCTATTAAGAAGCAAGGATTGGCCCCTCAAGCTGAGACATCTGGCCATTTCACCTTGGCCACTGATGGTGAAATAAAGGCAGTTCATCCTGGATTCAGGGAAAATTGGGATGGCTTTTTAATTGTCTCTGACATTTCCATTTTAAGACAATTTCAATGTGTTCTTATGTTTCGATGTTTCATATCAATTTTAGAAAGCATTCATGTTTTCTTTTTATTATAGTCAATTTTTTATTGAGGCTATACATTATAGGGGCACTTCTTCTCAGATATAGAGGTCATCTATATAAAGAAAATAATATTAAGTATCCTTTACATGAGATTTGGAATTGTGGCTAAACTGGTCATATCTAAAAGCGTTTTTGGTAAAACAATTGGAACTCCCTCCACCTAAGAACCATTTTCATTCAGATAGAAAGTGCAAAGAATAACTCTTGGGAGAGTCTTATTCCTGTACTTATTGTGAGGATTTCAACCCTGGTTAGTTGGTGTTCCCTGAGGGATGACTTAGGATTGTAATATCTTGTCTTGTAAAGTGTTGAGAAGAACTTTCCATGTTACTCCCTCAATGAGGTCCTCAGCCTTGGACGGTGAGCAAAATATAACTTGTGTTTAGGGATTTCATATAATTGTGAATTTAATTAACGTATTTATGAAGGGAAAAAGTATAAATAATTTTGCATGTTTGGGTTTAACATATATTATTTTCAGTATATTAATTAGATTCAGCCTTGCACCAGTCAATTAAAAAAAGCAAAAACAAGCAAACAACAACTTTCTTTGCTCCTAATTTGGGTTGAATTATGGTTTTATACTCAATATGAATTTGTTAATTTAATAATGATAAAACACATTTTAAGCAAATCTAAAAAAAGGAAAAGCCATTGGAATATAATTTTTAGCTTCTAGTATGACAACTGTGAAGGTGGATGAACTAGTCTGAGGAAAGCCACACTGTCATGGAAAGGAGAATTAGGAGCAGGCATTCTAAATGGTTTGAGTCCAGGTGATCGGTAAGGAGAGTTTCTTTGGTGTAATTTTCATCCTTTCTAGAAGATGCTATGAGGCCCAACCTCATTTTCTCTTTTTGTTTCCAGGCATAGGAGTCAATGACTAGTCAGAGATATGAACTGTCGTTTATCTTGAGACGTATTATTTCTGGGGGGTAAATGTTAACCTGAAAGTAGAGGCAGGAGAATATGAGAAGGGATAATTGGTAATCTTTCCTCCACACAATACACTAATCAGTAAGTCCACTTCCTTAGAAAGAGTGTAAGCTTTTTGTATGTGCTTATAGAGTGAGACATATTTTTGATAAATGATTCTAGTCTCTCCTAATCCCTAAGGAACCATTTTGATCAGTTATTCTGGTCTTTCTTAATCCCTATAGCTAAGAAGTCATTTTGCAGTCACATCCTTGACTCCTCTAGCCCAATAGATGGCCTGGGTTTCCCTCAGCAAAGCGGATGGTATATTAAGAAATCATTATTCACCAGCAGGTGCATCCAGATTTTGCCTCATTGTCCTCACCTTTCTGTCTGGTTGCCCATGAAGGCTCTGACCTGGGTTCCAGTTAGACTGTCTCTCCTCAACCGTGCTGTGCAGAGCCAGTCCTTATGAAGCTCCTGCCTTGTTTATGCAGAGTTCTTCAGCTTCTCTGCTGGAGCTGAAATCGTTCTGTGCTCTCTACTTCATTTGACTAGAACATTGACTCCTTAGGGGAACAACAGTAGTTTTATTTTTATTTGAATGCTTCCAGGAATTGTGCCAACAGTTTTATTTTTGTGGTTATTAGTTCATCCACTCTTGAAAACAGTCCTAGGATGCTGTTATTGTTGCTAGTTTATAAACAAATAAACAGAGGTTTATAATAATTAATAATTTACCCCAAATCATCTATTACTACAATTTTAGTTGAGAGAAAGTCTGATAATGATCTAAGTTCCTAAAGGGTCCCCGTCTCCCAGTTTGCTTGCATTTTATATCCTGCTAGGTCTTCCAATTCGCAAGTTTTTATGAATTCTAATAATAAGGTGTTTTGTAGGTTGATGATTCTATCCCTTCACAATCTCAGTTCTAGCACTTGAACTCATCTATCTCTGGATGTGAGAATTTTCTCACATGTTGTTCATCTTATTATTGCTATTTTGTAATTTCAGATTATTTTAATAATGTATCTTCTTTTGACTTTACTGGATTCCAACTAAAAGTAGCTTAAACAAATTTAAAACTACAACAACAATCAAATATAAAAGGGAAATTATTTATTTGACAAATTCAAGATGTAGTGTTGGCAAAAGTGAAATAAGTTGTTCTTTCAATTGTAGAGCCTTTTCTTTTTTTTCCATTTCTTGGCTTTAATAACCTCTATTTAGCTTTATGCTCAGGTATCCTCTATCCATAGAGGGCATGATGTTACCTTGAAGACCCAGTCACATAATTTACTACTTGAATCAAGCCATTTTGAAATAAAGTCTTACTTTATAATTCATGTAGAAAAATCTCAAGTAATTATTGAATTGGACGAACTTGAATAATGAGGCCTTTACTGAACCAGTCAGGTTGGTTTAATGATGGATGATCTGATGATAATGTCTGGATAAAGTAACTAGGGAAGGACAGTCCATTGAGACCATCTGAAATTGGTTTTTATGGGGAAAACTATAGAATATGTTTGTTCTGTTACCAGAAGAAAGAAGAAATTGATTTCGGACAGGCAAACATAATCATTGTACACAACATGCTTTTATATTTAAATGGAGAACAAGAATATGAATTATATTAAAATTAGGAAAGATTTTGTTTTCAACAAGGAAAATTAGAAACCATTTACCTTATTAAATTATTAACTATCTTTTCGGACTTTTTTCCAGTACTCTTTTTTTTCTTTAGACGGAGTCTCACTCTGTCACCCAGGCTGTAGTGCAATGGTGCGATCTTGGCTAACTGCAACCTCTGCCTTCAATGTTCAAGCGATTTTCCTGCCGCAACCTCCTGAGTAGCTGGGATTACAGGCACTGCCACCACACCTGGCTAATTTTTATATTTTTAGGAGAGATGAGGTTTTTCCATGTTGGCCAGGCTGGTTTTGAACTCTTAACCTCAGGTGATCTGCCCACCTTGGCCTACCAAAGTGCTGGGATTACATGTGTGAACCACTGCGCCCGGCCTCCAGTAATCTTTTTTTAAATAAAAATAGTAAAATATGATATAAAAAGTATATTTCTTTCTTATGAGTAATTTACATGAAAATTTTATAATCATATGAAATTGCATTAACTTGTATTATAATATTTTTATGAACAATTCATAGGACCAACACAGAAAATGCAAATTTTATATTTACTCTCTCCCCAATGGTAGAAACATCAGTTTTTTCCTGCTGCAATTCTGTGTCCTAAAAATAAAATAATAATAATAATTTAAAAATATACAGGAAAAATATTGACTATGCTACTTCAGGAGAACCTGGAACAAGCAGAAAAATGTTAAAACTAAATCAAAAAACATGATTTTAAAGTGTTTAAACTTTAAATCAAGTTAAAACACTGAAGTTTGAGCTATCCAATTGTTCTCTATGTAAATTGATCCAGTTTCATTTTGGAATAAAAGGTAGTATATAATCTCTATATCTAGTTTCAATAATTACTTCATAATTTTCATAATATACAATTGCAACCTAATATATTAGAGAAAGTGGTGTGTATTTGTTCTCTCTTTTGATGTGTTCACAGCATCTAATGTAGTCTTACAGCACTTCATTAGAAAATTAACTCAATAAGGATCTGTGGATTACCTAGTAGATTTTAAGCAGTGCTTAGCCTTATGTAAGAACTTTTAATCAAATTTTATTGAAAATATTTTTATTTCTAAATCTACAAATTTAAGAAATAATGAAAATATTCATAACCAGGTCATTATATATAACTTTTGCATCAATTTGTCACTAGTATAAGTTTTATCAAGTCAATTTACTGCCTGTATATGACACTTGAACAAAGACGATCTTGTTTTGTAGGATTTCCTACATGAATATGAGAATGAGAGCTAAGGAGAATTGGAGGGCTGCTCCTTCATGAGCTTTGAAGTTGATTTTGCTTGTATATTTTGAGAGTAGGAGTAGCTTTGCTTCTTAAAACTGATACCTAAATCCTGCAGAGAAACCACTAATAATCAGGATGCAACTTATTTCAAGATTCTTATCCTTTGACTTCATTCCATATATTAACTTTTATTTTTCACTATTTAACAAAATGCTATTTCAGGGTTTTATGATTTTTTTCATTTTTAAATAAATGCTCCCAATTATACAAATGTTTCTAACTCCTAACCAACAACCTAGAAATTGCTAGACTCTTTTCCATCCCATGCTTAGAAGAGAGAGATTCGTCACACATTTGGGCTTAAATGGTGCATTCCTAATATCACAGAATGAGTCTAGTCATTACTGTCCACAACAATTTTAGTGTCCATTCATCCCTTCCTGGTATTCATTATGTGATCTCTTTTTTTTTTTCACGATTCATTCATAACAGTATAAATAACAAGCTTAATTTTAGGAAGCTACACTTTGCATCTTAGTGTTTATTTTCAACCTGTTATGTGCAAGATTGATTTTAGCATATACAGCAGTGCATTCTTGAAGTTAATCTCACAACTAACTGGTCAGTTGTCCTTATCTAACATTTTAGGATCTTCTTACAAAATAAAGTATTATTTTCTGAAAACAAAAAAGTATATATTATTGAATATATAAACAGCTAGTTCTTGTTTTTTGATTATTTATCGAATGCATTTGATTTGAGGGTCAATATAACAGACGTTGAATAGACATGCTTATGAGAAGAATGAAAATAAGCCCAAATAAAAAGGGGCAGATAGGGCAAGGTATTTCAACCCTGTGTGCAGGAAAATAACTATTTGATTTGCTTATGAAATTTTACATTTCTCTTTCTAGGCTTAATGTTTCTAAAGCCTCACGCTGTGCTTCAATATTAAAAAGTCAAGCTAATAATGTTATCATTAGGGAGGACAGTGAATATGAATTTGGTAAGCTATTCATAAATGTTCAATGTTATTATGCAAATTGAATATTGCAATATAGTAGTGTATAATACAAGATAACATAAAATTGCTTGAAATATTACAAACTGTCTCCTGTTGACATTGAGAATTTCTAAATTTCTATATTCTTTACAATTTCAAATAAATTTAATTTTTGCAACTTTTAAAAAATTGCAAAGTAATATAAACATTTTTAATAGGATTGAAAAGTCAAGTAAGCTAGTAAAGTAAATACTGGTTTAGTTCAGACTCTATATAGATACCTCAGAGATGAACAAAGGGATACTCATGAGTTTTGGAGGGAGAATGGTGTTTTATAGAGTCACCTCACAAAATCACAGCATATGGCTTCCCTGCCTTTCCCTCCCTTCTCCTTTCCCACTCCTCCTCTCCTTTCCTCTCCCTTCTCTTCCCCTCCCCACCTCTTCTCTCTCTTCTCTTTTTCTAGCTCATGTTGCTTGACCCTGAAAAGTACCTCCCACCTCTCAATAACAGTATCACCAACACAGTACTATCCATATGTTAAATATTCAAATGAGGAGGCCTCTAAACCTGTTAGTCCATGTAAAATTAGTCCCTCAGTTCTAGGATTTCTAGCCCAGTTATGCAAGTTAAGTGTTTATCTAGTAAACAGGGTTGGTGTCAGATGTCCAGGTATTAACAAAAACTGTCTTTGTTTTTCTCAGTATTATTGCTCCTCTCTCGGGGTCACCAGAAAAGACTGAGGCAGGAACAGATTTCCTATGAAAGTTTTAATAGATCCCTATTACTAGAGAGGTGATTCACAAGAGCACTGCAAATCGAGGTACTCATGAATAATTTGGACAAGTCAAGTTGTACTTCCTGTTTCCAATTAACTCATCAATAAATAGCAGTTTAAACTCACAGGTGTCTAAAGTAACTTATAGCCCTAAATTCTTCAAACCTATTATCTTTCTTCTCTGCTATTGTATTTTAAAGTTTTTATCATTTATGTGTATGTCCAAATGTATATTAGAATCAAATTCCATATGTTATTTTGGCACTAAAATGCCAAACTATATCAGTTTATACAAGCCTAATAACAGACACCACAAATTTGTGGAGAACTGTCTGCATACAAAATGCTATCCCACATTTTGTTGGCAATTTGAGCCTTCCATCGTGGGATATAAGTAGTGGAAAGAGTAGTAGATAGTCCATTGTGGTTGGCAGAAAAAATAAGTACTCATATTTCCTTTCTTTAAGCCACTATTTTAAATGAAAAAAATAAATAAATAAAAATAAAAAAACAAATCAAACAAAAACCACTTGTTCTGTTTCCAAAATAATGTCACACATTTCAATGACATTTAAAATCTGATGAAGTTTGTTTCCATTAAAGTGTAGCATGGAAATAATTTCAGACCAACTTTGGGACAGCAGTAGCAATTTGCTTCTTTGAAGTCATTGAACATGGTGAATCACATCTTACGCCATCTGTTGACAACACGGACTTCTGCAGGCTGGAAAACTTTTGAGTAAACCCTAAGAAGTATATTAGGCTGGAAGCTAATTTAGTTAGGAGAAAAACAACAACAACAATGCAGCAACAACAAAAAGCCATGGGGTGTCCTCATAAAAAAGCAAACAAAAGAAAGATCAAGAAGTGCAAACCCGAAGCTTAGATTCTTCTTTATTTGCACACATCTGCTTACTGAACACATTCCAATTTAATTATATAGCCAAATTACCATCCCCTTACAGAACTATTATCATGGTTTTCAGATTCTTCCAAGTGTCAATTTCAGTGTAAATCCCTGTATATTTTAAAACAATGCCTAAAAATTTTCCATTCTGTGCAATTATGTTACATCTGAGAATATGTGCATTTTTTCCTCATCTAATCAAATTTTTCACATGAGTTCCCTAAAAATGCATGCTTTGTTGCATATATATCTGCCCAGGTCATTTGCCTCTGAGTCTTACATAAATATATGAAAAAACAAGTACTTGATTTTCTTAGAAAAATTAGAAATATGGAATATGGATTTCCTTTATTTTAAACTTAAGTAAACTAAACTTTCGCTTAAATAATAAGTGACAATTTTCATTTTAACAAAGAAACAAACCCATTGCACTGAGGAAGGCTGCCATCAGCCTCTGGAAATATTTTTTAAAATACATTTTTTAACAATAGTCTCAATTTTATAGAAGTTTTGTTCTAAACATAAATTTATCCTAAAAATCTGTGCCAGAAGGGAAGGAAATTATTTAATGACAGGATATCTCATCCTGTATTTTTCAACTATAGGTGTTTATTGTTTAGTGTGACATGCACCTATTTATAAAAAACGATTGAGGTATTAAATACATGCCTATAAATAATACTCACTTTAGAAAAAGTAAAAGATGTTTTCTACTAAATATGGTTTATATTATTTAATAAATCAATTGGTGAAACATAAGATATAAAAACTGAAAAATAGTACAGAGTCTATAAATAAATATAGTCTATCAGCAAGACAAATTTAGTAAATTACCCACCCATTTATTTATTCACCAAACATTTATTAAATGTATACTTTGTGTTAAGCATAGTGAAAGACTACTTTTATATCCATACTTATATTAAGTTTACACAGGAAACCATTGAGAAAAATTTTTCTTTCCTGTGTTGAGATAACTCACTCAATATTGTGTGTTTAAAATCTGAATTATTTAGTTGTATTATATGAGTATTATTCTGACTTTCCTTTCACAGTTCAGAGTCTCTCAAGTATCACATCAACAGCCAAAAAAAAAAAAAAAAAAAAAGTCAAGTTTCAGTAGTAAATGATTACAAAGATGTTATATTCTACTGAAATGATAAGAATTTGAATTTGCATTTGCAAGGATAGATCCAGATTTTGTGTTGATGTAGTTTATATAATTTTTGGTCTTTGTAAGCTTCATCAGCTGCAGAGTAAACCCATGACTGTGCATCAGAGCTGAACAAGACTTTGGTTATACTGAACTGACTACATGGTACCCTGAAATGCTGGGAAAAACAGCCAGTGAATCCAGGCGGAAGCCCATCCATTTGGCAAATAATTGGTTTCTCCAGTGGCTACAGCTGCTCTCCTGCCTTCTGGCTGAAATGTACTGGAAAAAAATCCCTATAGATGAAGAGGAGGACAGAAATATTGGTAATACAGGGGAAATCCAAGAAAATAGGAATCTAAAGCCAAGAGAAAAGCAATTTATAACAACCCGCTTAGGAAATTGAAACCTAGATCTTTTTAGGGAAATGCCTGTTGCCTTGTCTTTCTTCAAATGTGTTTTCTACTCTTCCCAAGATAGTTTTTAAAAGTATGTAACCATGAACTATCTTTCAGTTGTGCAGCGTAAGAAGGCAAGTTTTCCTGCATTGATTCAATCATGGATAATAGTACAGAATTTAGAAAGTTCTTTGCAAGAATAAAAGCATCTTCATTGATCAGCCTGGCAGTTTGCTTTAACAGCATTTCTATAAAACTGTCATCTATAAAATTTCTCAGAAGTGTTTCTTGTAGAACCAATTAGTAATTTGAATGAATGAGTGAATGAATGCTTTAATGCTATAATATTCATTTGTTGTCTTTTGTCCATGACAAGGTTATTTACAAACAATAAAACTTACTTATCTAGAACTAAGATATTACACCAGAAATTTGTTTTGAAAGTATCTGATTATAAACACTGTTTTCAGATTTTTCAAGGGAGTGGAGGGTCTCTTTACCAGGGAAGCCACAGGGATTACCCTAGAATCAGCGTTCTCTGAATAGGTAAACTAAGACAAAAAGAAACAATCAACAAAAACAGAAGAAACAGGGAATTCCAGTGGAGGAATGAACATAGGAGACATACCTTAGGGATTTGTAAAAATATTCTGGTGATATTTAAATAGGGCTAGATGTGCCTCCATTTCAGCAAGTAGGAGCTCCAGAGAAAGATAATTTATTACTAATATGATCTTAGTATTTAATCTATCTCTCTAGGGAACAAAGTTGCCTGAAAAAGTGTGGTTAATAGGCCCTAATTTCAATTATTGTCTCAAAGATTTCCATTCTAACGTGTATGCTTAACTCCTTTTCTTCTTTTGGTAGCTATGATTATGCCAGAAACCATAACATTATATACAGGACTGTCAATCTTTACTGATAAAAACAGAGTGTGTTTGATATACTTTGGTCTTCTTCATAATCTGTAATATAATAAGCTTAAGAACTTAATTATAAAATAAAAAATGTCATGAACTAACTGAAAAAAAAGGTAAAGCCATTTCCAAGGGAATGTGCCCAAATTTTGAACCTCCCAAAATCATAATTCAGTACCATCAGCTATGACTCTCAGGGATTGCCCTCAGTCTTTGAAAACCTGACTATACTGCATATTTCAGGAGTATGGAGAGGCAAAATAAAGGAATTACAAATTAACACAGGCACAGGTTAACAGAGTTTTCCATAAACCATGAAAAATACATAATCAAAACACTTTTAGTTCATTCCATAATTCTGCTTATAAAAACAAAATCTAAATAATCTAATTGAATGCCATGTACTTTAATAATATTTGTTTACATTTCACTGATACTTTAAGCACAATGCCTTTTCAACCAAATTGTTCAACATACTTTTTTCTTATCTCCTACTACATTAATTTTATTCTCTTAGGAGCTATAGAGATTTTGGATCCATCCTTCATAATAATGTTAACAAAAATCATATTGGAATAAAATACCCTTGGACTCTGACTAAAATCTAGAGTTTCTCTCATTATATTTTTCCTAAATTATTGTTTTCCTGTCTGCATTAATGCAAATTCCCTCTTAATAATTTGAAATGGCTTTAATAATAAGAATTGCACACACTGGTATGGAAATAGTGTACACTGAAACTTCCTGTAATTAAACTTCTTGAAAGTCTTTTAATTTCTGTTCCAATGCAAGACCAAGATCAGGAATGCCATTCATCTTCCCATAAGAGATTTGTTCCTGCAAGAAATATCTTGAAACATTCACCTTCGTGTGATAAGTACAAAAGATGGATTTCATGAAGTTTCTCAAGTCTTAAAAGAATAAAATATCATAACATAATAGAAAATGAATGGTTTTATTATACAATTTAGAGAACACAAAACAAGCTAGCCCAAAAAGAAGCAGAAATAAACATCAATGAAATTAGAGACACACAGCAAAATCCTTGTGATATGGTTTTGTTGTGTCCCCTCCCAAATCTCCTCTTGAATTGTAACTTCCATAATACGCATGCATTGTGCGAGGGACCTGGTGGGAGGTAATTGAATCATGGGGGCAGGGTTTTCCCTTGCTGCTCTTGTGATAGTGAATTAGTCTCGTGAGATCTGATGGTTTTATAAAGGGGTATTCTCCTCAATATGACCTCTGGCCTGCTGCCATGTAAGAAGGGACTTTTCTCCTCCTTGTTTTCTGCCGTGATTATGAGGCTTCCTCAGTCATACGGAACTGTAAGTCAATTAAACCTCTTTCTTTTATAAATTTCCCAGTCTCAGATATGTCTTTATCAGCAGCATGAGAACAGACTAATACATCCTGATAAAACTGTACCTGAAGCCTGATATACCTCTCAATATTTCAGTTTCAAGACACAATAAAGCCCGTTTTCCTGAGTTGGGTGTTCTGTTACTTGCTGTAGCAAGCATTCTAAGCCATGCATTCAAACTAACTCTTTAATATTTTGTATTTATTTATAATTTTGGTTACCTTTGAGTAACTGGTTGATTAAATGGCATTTAATTGATATCACCACAAATTCTATGTTTATGTGCAGTGACCGTTTACCAATCAGAAATTCTACTAATTATACAATAGTGCAATATGCAGTCATTTGATATTTTTGCTTGAATAAATTCTTTAATGTATTTATTTGATTTAATAAGACAGAAATATACAACTAAAACTTTTTGGTAGGGGTTAATGTAATTTGCTGGGGGTTAATTTACTTGGCCACAAATGAACAAATGAGGTTAGAGGCATAAAAGGTGATTGCTATAGAAATGCTAATTCAAATAATAATAGTTTGGGGAGAATATTAAATTGCCCATGCCTGCAGTTCCAGCACTTTGGGAGGCCGAGGCAGGCAGATCACCTGAGGTCGGGAGTTTGAGACCAGCCTGGTCAACATGGAGAAACCCCGTCTCTACTAAAAACACAAAAATTAGCTGGACATGGTGGATGCCTGTAATCCCAGCTACTCAGGAGACTGGAGCAGGAGAATTGCTTGAACTCAGGAGGCAGATGTTGCAATGAGACAATATTGTGCCACTGCACTCTAGCCTGGGAGACGGAGCGTGACTCCATCTCAATAAATAAATAATGAATAATTGAATAAACATGTATATGTAACTACAATATAGGAATTGGGTATCATCTTACACCTGGGAAATGATACCCAAAGTGGAGAGGACTTGTATGCCTGTCATGGAGTTGAAACTTATCCTGAAGGCGAAGCTGACCCGTTTTAGGAAGTAAATCAAGGACCGACATAATCAGATGCACATTTACTTTTTCAACTCACTATAGCCACAGTCAAGAGAATGAATTGAAGGTTCATCAATGGACAAAGCTGTCAGAAGAAAAGAAAAAAAAAATCATTCCCTTTAAAAGCATTATTTTAAAATCCATCCAAAATTTAACAACAATCATTTATTGAGAGCATAATATACATCAGTCACAGTGAAATATTAAGATAAACAATAAGACCTCCTATGTCAAAATGTGCATTTGATTGAAAATTATCATTTATTTCAATTGTTGCTGTTAGTCTCAAGGCAAGGCATGATGAAAGTGTAGTTATACTTTGGGAACCAGCTTCCATTTCTTGCAACTATTCCTGGACAAATTTGTGCTGATATATTTTAACATTACAAGCCATGTCCTATGTTATATGAAATATAAACAATAAAGTTTTGGAGTTGCTGAAAATAATTTTTATTGTAATCATCTAAACTATTCAACAAAGGTGATGTGGCATGCCATAGATGTTGACTCTGTTCCATTACGCATAAATAGTAGGATAGTATTGTTAGCAGATGCATTTAGATGGGTTCTAAATTGTATCTTCCTGGTTACAGAAGAACTGAGTTGTGTAGACCGCAAAATGAAACATTTTTTAAAAAAGAAATAATCAAATACAGACAAAATCCATATTGTTCTCCTTACCTGATAGTCAGCATTGCCATGTGGAAATCTGATTCTTACCACCCATGATCCTAGACACGTTTCCATTCCATTGAAGAGTAATCTTGGGCTTTCCTGGGTGGTGCAATCATCCTCCATGTACTTTTCAGTTGTCAAGAAAGAAGTACCAGAGATGCAAGTGATGACTAGGCATGACTAGTTTTGGTGGATACAGCGCCAGTTATTACAAGTCTTCTTGACCTTTGAAGGCAAACTGTTCAGTGAATGGGTGATATATATCTTTAGGACATTAGTCATTTCTGTCCTGTTGCTTTTGCTCTTCAAAACATTTAATCCTTTCTATAGGAGGATTTACTCTGTTGGTATTGTCTGAATGAGATATTTCAAAGAAAGTCCTGCTATCATTATGACTTTTTACACATGGCATTACGTACAACTTGACTTTTATAGAAGCAAGTAGTTTTCACACTAAACAAATGAAAGGTGACAATTAGCTATACCTACCCTTGATCAGTTTTCTAAAAGGCTAAATAATTTCAAAATTCATAAATTTATTGGCTATTTTTTGAAATTGAGCATTTAGACCTTAAAAAATGGACTTCCCTTGTTCTCCTTTTCTGTTTTCCAAGGGTTAAAATTGTTAAGTGGTAGATCTCTTTTTGTGACCTTGAATGGTCATCATCCCATCTAGGATGCAAGTCCCAGTGTAGCAGGTATACATGACATTGAAATCAACTTGCTGAGGTGGGCTAAGACTGAGATGGATGTAAATCTCATCGTTAAAAAGATGTGCAAACCCTTTGAACTTTACAAGTAAGTTGTGCAATATTAACCATAGTAGTTAACTTGGAAACTTAAAAGCTCATTATGATGGTTCTAAGTCAGTACATCTTTTGCTGATATTTAAATACAGCCTTTGGGATATATGAAGTATTCCAGGAGTTCAAACTCAGGTCACAAGAACATTAATTTCCCTGTGTTTTTATAGAGGTTGTATGGTCAGGAAATGGCCAGGATGTTTCAGAACAGAAAATATGTGAATATGTCTCCTAGATTCAAAGCCACGCCGTAATATTACAATTCTAGAAGACCGTAAAGGAGTATTTCTGAAGCTGAAGTGCTTAACCCCATAGCTGAATGCTTGAATTTTATCTGATAGCACTTAACTTAAGCACTTTCAGGTGTAAAACAAATTGGCTAATAGTTTGAGCTAACTAATTAACTCCAATTTGTTTGAAGTTTGCTGAACCTAGATTATTTTTTTGAGAAACTCATCATTTAAAGAGAGCCAGTTTCTGAATGTAGAAATAAAAAATAAAACACAACTTATATAAGACTTTGGGACTGTCTATTTAGATGTAGACAGTGCCTGTATCAGTGTTTGTCTTCCTCTATGTATCAGCATACAGAAATCTTGATGTCCAATTCTTCTCTCCTTTCAAGACTTCTTGTCTCCTCTCATGACCTGGTTTTATCGTCTGATTCCTTTTGTCCTTACTGAAACTCGTCTCCCAAGAACACTTCACTCACAAATATTTATTAGTCATCTCAGCACTGTTCTAACTATTGAGGATATAGCCATAAATAAATAGGACTGTGACCTCATGTTGTTTTACATTATATGGAGAAACAGAAAACAAAGAAATAGCCAAGTAAACACATAAACAAAATAAATTCTATTAGTGATATTCAGCTACTGGCAATTATTAAAATAATAAAACAGAGCAATTGACCAAAGAATAACTTTGCATTACAGGAGAGAATGAATGATTTTATAATGTAGGGGTAACATGATATATTTTTTCTTCTGTTCTTGTTCATATTATCTTTTGTGTTTGGTTGCTTTTCATTGTGCTTAGAAGAGTGCTTCTCACATCTTATGCACTAAAGAAAGTTTTATCAATGTATATGTATAATCAGTATACTAAATTTAAGTTAGATTTTCTGTGTTATTTTCCTAACATAAGCAGACCTGAATATATATGTATATATATGTATTGGCAGTGTGGAGCAGTACCATTGCATAGAATGCAACTGTACATACATATATATTAGAGCTTTTTTTTTTTTTTAATTTTCAGGTCTGCTCAGGTTAGGAAAATAACTTTATGATATATACATATAGTTATTTACTATAACTACAGTTACATATACTATCACTATAGTTATATATACCATATATATAAAATCAGCTCTACTATACGTGTGTGTGTGTGTGATATGCATATCACACACACACACACGTATAGTAGAGCTGATTTTATGTTCAATCGTTGAAATAAAATACCATTAAACATTTAGGTTTTTATTTTTTTTCTACATCATTCAAATGAAGGAATAAATGATGGAAAAAGCAATTTTATGAAAAGGAGATATTACGAACTGTACTAAGACACAGAAAATGTTTCTCGAATAAGCTTAGCAGTTGGGAATAGTATTGCGTTGATGCTTTTACCATCTAAAGCTGAACATCAATATCTGCTGGAGGGTGTAGATGTTCTATTCAAGAAGAAATTAGCACAGACATCTGAAAACTTGTGACCATAGCAGAGAAATGTAGAAACATAAAAGAACATTTAAGTTTCTACAAAAACAATTTCTGAATTTTAAACAGCCATAACATTTCTAATCTTCCCAAACCTAAGTGTTATTTTATTTGTTTGTTCATTGTATTTATTACATAGTACCATACGTGTTGGGGGTTCAGAATAGTCAGCTACCTATATGAAACACTAGCAAAGCCTCCACTTTGAAATATTGTCCCAAGTACCTAAGCCTCTCCAAACCATATTTCTCCCCTTTCCTTCAAACAATAGCCACAATGCCTCCTCGTGTCATAGGTCTGGTCTATAATAATTGGTGGTCAATGGCCTGCTTTAAATCTTGGCTCTAACAGTTTTTCTTGGGTGGCTTTGAGTAAGGTACTTAAACATGCGTCTAAAAGTATTCTCATCCATGTGACCTAAATAATAACAGTCCCTAATATCAGTGTGGTGTGAAAATTAAATTAGTTAATTCATAGAATAGGCTTGGAGGAGTGCTTGGCCGAGAAAACTTTTCCATATGAATATAAGATAATGTTATCATCATTGTCATTATCATTATTACCTATTTGGCTTTTATAGTCCTAATTGCATTTTATTTTTTAATTTGGTCAGAGCTCAAGTGGAGGAAAGTGTGTCATTTTCAAGCACCGATATTTAGAGAATGGCCCGGGGAAACTGGAAAATAAAACAGGAAGTAAGAATTAGAGCTTAAGCCACAATTAGGAGATTTTAATAAGGCCAGGGAACACTGGCATTTTGACATTGGCAGTGTGGAGCATTACCACGGCACAGAATGCAGCTGTATGTAATTTGGGTGGAAAATGTCCTACAGCCTTCTTTTCCAGCCTTGATATTGACTGAAAGGGGACTTGATGTATGCATTGTTATAGATTCTTTCAGAGTGAGTGAGTGAGTGAACTGGTTACCAAAAGTGCCAAGAAAATGCCTAAAGGCTCATGAAGGTAGGCACAGAATTACCCTGATTTCCATTCCTGGGGGGAACTGATATCTCTCTTTTTTTTTTTTTTTTTCCTGGATAAATGAATAAAAGGAGTGGGTTAGGAGAAGAAGAGCCAAAATATTCCAAAAAGAAAGTGCTTCCTTTCAATCCTAATGGTTCCTCAGAGGAAGAGGTTTTTCCTGCCTCCCAGCTGGCCAGAGTGCTTCTTGAGCACTCTTCCCTGCTCTGCGGGGTACAGAGAGGAGGAAGAGCAGGTGCAGTCACTTCTTTGCAGGCCTTGGCTCAGGTTTTGAGAAACCTGAAGTCAGTTCAATTCTACATGTCCTCTTACCAAATTCAAGTGTACAAATGCAAAAGGTTGTACAGAAGTGCATATATTCACCTTGAGAAAAGAGATTACAACAAACTTCACATCTTAAAAGGTTGACAGTTACCTTAAATATAAAAGAAATCAAAAAAGGCATAACATTGTTGTCAAATAATGGCCCCATTTCTCTATAATCACCCCACTCCATTTTCTTGGCTTCCTACTCTTTGATCATCCCCTTTTATAACCAACAGTGTATGATATCATTTTTATAGATATAATAGAAAGATAATTTTGTCATTCTTTTAGCATATTTATTTATGAAACAGATAAAATTTACTTTATTTTGATAGCTGAGAATTATGTGTTTCAACTTTACAACTTATAGTATGATGCCATATAAACTTTTAAAATCATTGTTAAATAGGAGAAAAATCTGTGTTTATGTTTCCTTCATAATAGCAGTGTAAGTTTTGTTTGTTTGATTTTTTGTTTGTCTGTTTTTGACAGAGTCTTGCTCCGTTGCCCAACATGGAGTGCAGTAGCATGATCTCAGCTCATTGTAACCTCCGCCCTCCACCTCCCAAGTTCAGGAGATTCTCTTGCCTCACCTCTGAGTAGCTGGGATTACAGGTGCATACCACCAGGCTCGGCTAATTGTTGTATTTTTAGTAGAGATGGGTTCTACTCATTTTGGCCAGGCTGGTCTCGAACTCTTGACCACAAGTTATCCACCTGCCTCAGCTTCCCAAAGTGTTGGGATTACAGGTGTGAGCCCTGGCACCTGGCCCAATAGTGTAAGATTTAACATAACTTTCCCCAAGCTAAATTCTGGCTCTACATCTCAAACTCTTTCTCCTCCAGCTACCCTCGTTAGTCCAGCTTTGGATGTCATGGAATGTGATATGACCTCTGATTTTTGCAATATATCAAGATGCCAAGGTATTCAGCACAGTTATGTTCATCTTTCTGAATGCCTACTACTAACCTAAGTATACATGAAGTTGAACCACATACTTAAACTCCAATAAACTCAAAGTAAAGGTATCCTCAACTCAATTTCCCATTGATGAATCCAAAACCAAATCTATACCTACGACAACCTTACCCAGCACAAGGGTAAGTGTGAAAAGAGACCTTTGTTGTGTGTAATAGCAGGTAAAATCATTGTTTCTGCAAATTTTACAAAATATAACTTCATTGATAAGGCCTACACTGAATTTCTCATAAATGTGGGAAAAATAACTTGGGTGCACTTGTTTGAGTTCTGTCCCTTCTCTCAAGAAAATAACCTAATGAGAGTTCTGCTCTGCTTTTCAGCATACTAATATTTCACACATTCATCTCTGAAACCCTCTACACTGATACACATGTGTGCACGCACACACACACACACACACAGAGGAAAGCAAAAGCAGTCTGTTTTCAATCTGTTTTGTCCATGACTAGTTATATAAGTCTGCCTAGGTCTGGAATTGAGATCTCACATCCTAAAGGAGTTTACATTAGGTTATATAGTTCTATTTAACGTTTGTTAAGAAATATATTGATATCTAGACCTCCAATTTGCCTTACTTGTTTAATTTCTCAATATGCGTAAGAGAGAGAAAATGTGTTTTTTACAGTTTCCTTACCTTCAGTCATAGTTTCCTCTAGATAAGTTAACAGAATGCAGAATTTGTTGAAGATACTAAACTAGTTATTACTTAACCTTTTGAGTTACTCAGGTTTCTCGTTAAGGTCTTCATTTATTTATAATGCTTGCTATTTAATGTGAAAACACTTTCTTCTGTTTGTTTCAAAAGAATATTCTGGAAAAAATCAGTTTTGAATCAACAGGATGCTTCTCACATTATTTGGACATCATTCACCCTTTACCCAATCACTTATGAGGCATTTTACATTTTAAAAAACACACTCTATATCAGACCAAACAATGTTTTTAGGAGAAAAATTATGCTGTACATACAGAAACAGTTTTTGCTTTTCAAATTTGTCTTGGAGCCAGCCCTCTCATAGACACCTGGCTGAGTCCTGTGGAGACAGGTTGAAATAAGTAAAAATGGAATCAACTTTGACTAAAATTCCTGTAAGCTTTCCAGGGCAAACATATATGCTTTAGTAGCTGTTTACTGAAATACTAAGGAAAGATGAGAGAACTTCTTTGTCACTTTTGGACAGAATACAACATTTTGAACTCAGGAAAATACAAAAAATACAAACAAGATAGTGGTATTGAACAGTGACAATGGAGGTTGTTAGTGGGACGTGGACCAGCTGGAATGAAAGTTAAAGTGGACAGTTTGAAGCTTTTGAAAAGAGAATTATTAGTACTCATCATTTGGGGGTGGGAGGATGTGGCCCGAGGGAGAAGTAGACACTATTAAATAGCTCATGATCAGTGGACAAAGTTTCTTATGCACAGAAGACACTCACTGGATCTTTCAGGAAAAAAAAGGTGTGAGAATTCACAAGTGGAAATTAGAGTCAGCAAATATAGAGTAGTGAGTTCATTATATAATAGACAATTACAGACATTGCTGATTCATAATAACCAGTTCTTCCTATTTTAGGAGCAGATACCTTCAAAATACATTTTCTGCTTAAGGTCGGAGCTCAAACTCTTCCATTACATGTTCTTTCTCCAGAAGAATATTCTCAGTCTGATTTCTACATTGGTTTTAGGCAGTTAAGGTTTATAACAAATTACCCTAGACTGGGTGGCTTAAACAACAAACATTTATTTCTCACATCTCTGGAGGCTGGGAAATCCAAGCTCAAGGTGTCAGCAGATTCAGTGTCTGGTGAGGACTCTCTTTCTGGCTTGCAGATGGCTGTCTTTTCACTATGTCCTCATATGGCAGAGAGAGGAGGGAGGGAGGGAGGGAGAGAGAGAGAGAGAGAGAGAGAAAGCAAGTGAGAGAGAGCAGAGGGAAAAATTCTTCTGTCTCCTCTTATAAGGGCACTAATTCCACTTCATGAGGGCTCCACCCTCATGACCTAATTCCCTCCCAAAGGCCACACCTCCCACTACTATCAGACTGGAGGTTAAGATTTGGATATATGCATTTTGGGAGGACATAAACATTTACTCCATAATGATGTATGTCTATCTGAGTCTTTGAAAAACTGTATAGAAATATCACAGGATATAGATGAATTCGTGAGGATCTGAGATCCAATCATAAGCAGGAGGTCAAGGCCTGACCTGTGCAATACTCTAACCTCTCTATGTCCCCAAAGCCAAACACTGACCCAGAACACAATGGGGGGTTAAGATATAATTGTTGATTGGGTGAATAAATATAGGTCATAAAGTTATTTCTAAATTTACTCTTTAATTTCTTCTTATTCATAATGTATACATAGAATACTTAATTTTAACTGTGAATGAATGTTTAAATTAGAATATAATTATGTGTAATTTTAGTTAACCGAAGAAACCCTATTGAATGACTCACATACTCAAGGATGAGATACTCAAAAATAGGTTCTAACTTTAGATAAATTGTGAACTAGACAGACTTTTTTCAGTATGCCTCCCCAGTCTTCAGATAGCAAACACTATTTATTTTTCTGGATTCAGGAGAATATTTTCCATTTGACATACCTTTTACTTGTCTTTTTTGACCTTCCTCCAAATTCTGATAAAGTATTTCAAAATACCTTAGTAGTAATTGTGAGCTTATAATAGCTTAAGATACCAGCTTCCTACATAGCATATTGGAAATTTATTTTTAAAAAGGAAGAAAAAATGCCAAGCGATAAAACAATTTGAGTTGAAATGTAAATGTACTATGACTGCAGTAGATCACATAGCCCAACATCCCTTCAACAAGTGAGTTTGTCTTCCATGTGCTCATTACTACATTATGAAAATAACCCATTCGAACGGGTAACATTTTACAGATCTAACAGTGCCTTAGACTTACTCAATGGGATTCCACACATATATTTCATGGTAATTGAACACTGAAAGCTTTAACAATGACAGATAATCACAATCATTCTCTTTCCTATTCTGGGCTAAGTGTGAATCTTCACACTTGTTTAACATTAGGAAATTCTCCTAGGTGGGGAGAGGGGGTGCAGATTGCCTAACAAAAATATGTAGCTATCTTTTCACTTATTTTTGATGTTTTACATGGAGCAAAGGTTTCACGTGTCTGTGATCAGAACTAACCAAACAAACATCAACTTTTGCTTTGCCTTTTATTCTCAGTTTTAATGTGTCATCTGACCAATTCGGAAACGTTTTATTAATTTATTTTTCTTTTGGATGTCTGCAAATCTTATTTTCCTAAAAATGAAAAATTCTGGCAACTCAATAGTTAACAGATAACATTTACTGCTTTCTCTGAAATGTGCCCTACCAAGTATGGAACATAAATAAAAGATTGGTAAAATGAAACCTTCATGATCTCATTAGATCCAGGTTTCAACACATGCATTTACTTGCACTCTGGGGGGAAAAAAAAAGATTACATAGGAATATAATGTATAATATGATAACTCAAAAGTCAAAATATCTTCCCATAAATGGTCAATAATGATGACAGTAATTATAAGCAAGTGTTTCATAAAATGTTGTTTTCCTTCCCATCAAGAGTTTCAATCTATTTTATTGGGCAATATATTGATAATAAAATTGAGTTATATGTTATGTCTACATTGACAAGAATTTGAAATGACAGTTGTGCTCAAAGGGTAACAAACCCTTGGGAGAATAGAAAGAAACATGACTGCATTTTCAGTATATTTGCATATCCTCTAGTGCTTTTTCTATGTGGAATGACTTTTCCTTTCTTATTTTTCTTCTGAGAAAGATATATGATATAATAGCTCTGAAAAATTCCTTTCCAAGGAATACCTATAGGAATAAATGTTTCCCAAGAGAGTACACTCACAGAGTCTAGTTACTCTTTTTTATTTATATTGGTGTTATGCTATTGTTTATAATCTTTGAATATCAAATTATAGTTATACTCAATTTGAAAATATTTTCTTAGATGCATATTATCCAAATCAGTATTATAGGATTATTTTATGGGGATAAGCAAGATAACAAAATACTGCTTTAGTATGATTGTTAATGTTTATAATCCTTTCATCAAAATTGTCACATCATTAATTATGAGGCCTAAAATATGATATCGTTTCAAAAATATTGTCTTGACTAAAAATCAAATATATAGCAAAATAATGAAATCATGCATTTTATTTCAAACAAATCTTAAAAGTTATTTGATCCCTGAAGTAAGCTGAAAAATAGAAAACTGTAAAGTGGTAAAGTTTGTGTGCTGTGTTAATACATTCCAACAACAACAAAACACACACCTTTATCCACTACTTAATTTGGGCCAAATCTTGTTGTATCTGTTCATACATTTAAACCACTTAAAAGATAATGTTTCATAAATTTTTTTAAATGACAGAAGAAAAACTTAGTAGATAGCTGAGCTGGATATCTCTTTGACCATCTGTGTTATGTATTGTGTGTGTGACTTTTCCCATACCCAGCTTATATTTTCATAATTGGCCTCTAATCTAAATACCAAATGATCAACTATGAATTCCAGCTTGACTGGGACAAGAATTACAAGCATATGTACAGTACCTCAGGTTATTACTGTCAGAACACTGCAAAAATATGTTTGCCACTCTTGTATATAATTACACCCTGGATTCATTATAGCTGGTAATAATGCAGTCTTTTATTCAAGTCAGGATTTCTCTGGATCCATGCAAATGTGTCTCTCCTATATTAAGTCATTCACAACATAGATGACACCACCGAAGGTTGTTTAGGAACAATTGCAACAGAACTGGCAAATTCAATAGCATGGGAGAGCTGAATGCTTGAATGAGAAAGGAAAATGTGTTCAGTAGCTTTACCTGTTGGAGACAAAACTCATCCAAAGCTTTTCCTATTTTTCTTCTATATACCATGGTTTGTTTACAGTGGATGTCTAATATGTTGATATTCTTTATCTCCATGATGTGATATAGTAACCAATTGGTTTTAACAATGCTTGTGGAACAACAATAAACAAAAGCTTACAGCATCCAGATTTTGACAGAATTTGCTTTGGCTGGGGTTGTTCAGGATAGAATGAGATACTAAAGAGATGATTTTTTTTTTCTGTAATTTTAATAATTTATTGTGACCAGTTGCAAGGTGACGAAGAATATTAAGTTACAGACTCTGCTGATGATAGACTGCCCTATGACCTAATCTATATTTGAGTCTATTTCTAGGATGTGTTTATTTTTTGTTACTTTGGGTTGACTCACATCTTCTCAGGATTGGCTCATCCTTACTTTTCTTTCCAGTTCAGATTATATTTCCTCAAGGAGATGTCCTTGAAGCCCTTTTTAAGACACCCTTCTGCAAATCACGTGCCTTGAGGTATACTAAATTGTTTATTCTTTTTATGGCATTTATCATAACTTTTTACTTAAATAATTACTTGTTTAGTTTTAAGACATGAAATCAATCCAAATTCCCATCAATGATAGACTGGATAAAGAAAATGTGGTACATATACACCATGGAATACTATGCAGCCCTAAAAAGAAATGAGATCATGTCCTTTGCAGGGACATGGATGGAGCTGGAAGCCATTATCCTCAGCAAACTAAGCTAACACAGGAACAGAAAACCAAACCAAACACCGCATGTTCTCACTTATAACTGGGAACTAAACAATATGAACACATAGACGAAGGGAGGGGAACAGCACACACTGGGGCTTGTCCAGTGGGTGCAGGGAAGAGCATCAGGAAAATAGCTAATGCATGCTGGGCTTAATACCTAGGTGATGTGTTGAGAGGTGCAGCAAACCACCATGGCACACGTTTACCTAAGTAACTTACCTGCACATCCTGCACGTGTACCCTGGGACTTAAAATAATTACTTGCTTAGTTTTTCCATTATATAATGCAAGCTCCTTATATAAGGGTAAGGATACTTTTAGTCTTGATCACTACATTCCCAAGACCTAGCATAAGGCCGGTCATACAGTGTTGCTCAAAAAAGTATTGTCAAATGAATAAATGCTTAAATAAATGACAAACATTTGAATAAAATTGCTTAGTCCTAAATAGTGGGATTGAATTTATTCTTACTTTGGTGACAGATACTGTATTAATTCTTATTATCTCCTAATAAATCATGTATCACTGGTACCACAGATTTCAATGTATTTGGCAATTTCTACAAAACTGAATATTGCTGCATTTGAGATGATCTCATTGTCTCGAACCAGGCAGGGTTATTTTCTAAACAAACAAACAAACAAACAAACAAAAAGTGTCCTGATTTACTTTTTAATCTTGTTGTAGTTCAAGGAAAGTCTCCTGATTTGTTTTTCTTATCGAAAGAAAAAAGGAGTTCAGAGGGGAGTTCAGCTAATTTAGCTTCATGATCAATTTCTTTATGGCATTTTATTGCATTCTCAAGGTCTGAAATATTGTGTTTTTTGTTAACCTTGTTTGGCAGAAACCAAGGAAATAATCCATTTATTTATGTGGATCACTTTGATTACTCTTGAAATTGATTATTAGATGAATTATGATGATATTAAATTTTTAAATGAAATGTTTTCCTTTTAAACATCAGATATCCCTTTCTATTTTTGTTATATATCACTAATACCATAGCGACAATCTTAATTATTCCTAAAAGTCTATCTTACCACCAAATGATAAAATGATACAATTGTGAATAATTAGAATTGAAAAACACTCTGGGCAATTGTTCTGCTTTGAAGATGAGAAAATGAAGGCCTAGTGATATTTAATAAATTCTTCAAAGTCAAAAGTTAGCTGGTAGAAAAATTCAGGGCTAATAGTTAAGCATCTTGTTCTTCCCATTAAAATATTATTCTCGTTATAAATTATTACTTTAAGTAAGGCATCTACTATGGGTATTATTTAATCTATTAAGAAAGAGCAGTATAGAAACAGGGAAAAATCTTATAACATGTCTGAAAATGCACCTTCTTCTTTTGTTTTTAATATCTTTGCACATGTTGGATTACCTGCTCATTCATGTGCATCCAAAAGTCTTTTATTAATCCTGTAAAATCTTGTTCTAATATAACCATAATAGTGGGAGGTTCTTTGAACACCTATCCTCCATCCAATTAGATACCACTTAATATGTATTTTGTGTACACCTTCTAATTACTATAATTACAGCAAGTGTTACATTTATTACACACAATAGTCTAAACATCTTTAAATACATTAATTTAAGTCTGTGCGCTACTAGAGAGCAGAAGCAGTATCAGGTACAACAGTAAATCTCCAGATCCTCAGTGCTTAGCAAAATAGTCACAGAAAAATAAGGACTTGACATGCAGGAGCAGGTGGGAAGTATCTCCATTCATGTCTCTCTCATCTTTTAAACATATTCAGGGCAGTTTCTTCTTCACATGTACTTAAATAAAAGGCAGGTTCCATATGGCCATTAGTCAATCTTTTTAAATTAGACATACTACAACAATTTAACGTCACAGAACACAGTTTTAGTTTAGTAACTTTAATGCCCAATTATAACAGAAATTTTAAAGCCATTTTCAATTTGAGGTGTTAATCATCCTTTAAATTGTACCTATCTCCAGAAATGCTTTGACAAAAATGAGGTGTGGTCAGCACATTCTCTTCTTCTTTCTCTGGGCCTCTACTTTTCTACCTATATCTTACTAGCCAAAATTTCCAGGGCTTGGAAAAAGTTCAAGGAAGAAGAGGAAGGTCTACTCTTCACAAGAGCTGCCGTGAAAATGATCATCAATTAACTTAGGTGATATTTAAAGAGGAAGCTTTCTCTTTGGGGAATGTTAATGGGTGATTTGCAGTTCATTCCATTGCTGGGAATCTCTCCTCTGTCCTTTCCAAGAGGCAAACCCAACTGTTTTCTAGTTGGGGTTGGTATAACACATCCCACTGGATTTAGGCAACTTTCGGCCCTCTACCGTCATCCATCCCCCTGATAATTACCTCAGTTCTCCGTGCAGTGTTTATAGACACAACCTAAGACATACAGACTGGCTCTTCCTCCCACATGGCCTGATGTGGTTCTGGTGAAACACATATGTGTTTCTTATCTCAACAAATTCTGGAAAGAAAGCTACTTTCCCATTTATTTATTTTATTTTATTTTATTTATTTATTTTTGGTCATAGACCATTTCCTGTAGCCTTTTATACCTCGAGTACAGGCTAACTAGCAGTGAATTGTACATCACTGTAGGTGACTCAACTGAACCTCTCCACTGATTTTATTACATTTGCTTTCTCTCGACCTGAGGTGGTAGCTCCTTCTCTCCCCCTTCTCCAGTAGATGGAATGGGGATCACCATACTGCTTTCTCCAACAATATCTCCTCCTTTGTTGTATTAAATCCACATCCTGGAGGCATTTCTTTGTGTGGGACTGAGGAGAAGCACTCTATCTGTCAATCTTGAGAGTCCAAGGGTCTCCAAAATAATCACTTGTGAATTTTCTCAAAATCTCACCGCCAGACCATTTTATGTCATCTATATAACGCAAGTTACAAATCTATGTATCTTTAAGTTATAGTATTGGTTTTCTAACATATTCTCTATTTATTTCCCTGAGATTTAATGTCTTTCATATTTTTCCTTTATTCTTGGGAAATTAACTTAGATTCCATTCAACTGCTTATAACATTAACACATTCCAGGCACAAACGTGAAATATAATACATATTTATTCAATGAAGAAGTTATCATTTATGAATAAAGTGAAATTTAGGAATCTGGTAGTTCTGCTTAAAGAAAGAAGGTTGGTGTATGTACTTATTTTGGAAGAAAATAATAAGTAATTTAGAAGAAATCCAAATTTATTAAGAAATTCTGGGGCATATAATGTTGGAGATACATGCACTAAAATAGTAAAACCTTTTGCAAATTATTCATTTGTACATAAAATATAAGTATTACTTTTTATTTATGAAATTGAAACTAAGTTCTCAAATGATATATTCCCAAATTGTTTGCCAAATAACAAGTTTATAAAACCGTTTTCTTGTTGTTTATTTATTTATTTATTTATTTTTTGCGATGGAGTCTCCCTGTATCGCCCAGGCTGGAGTGCAGTGACGTGATCTTGGCTCACTGCAACCTCCGCCTCCCGGGTTCAAGCGATTCTTCTGCCTCAGCTTCCCGATTAGCTGGGACAACAGGCATGTGCCACCACACCCGGCTAATTTTTGTACTTTTTGTAGAGACGGGGTTTCACCATATTTACCAGGCTGGTCTTAAACTTCTGAGCTCGTGATCCACCCTCCTCGGCCTCCCAAAGGGCTGGAATTAAAGGCAGGAGCCACCACGCCCGGCATAAAACCGTTTTAAAGCCCGTCATTTAAATGACTTAAGGTATCTCAGAGGTAGTTGACATTGAATATAGCAAGGAAATATTTAATGCAAATGTAACTATCACGTTATCAATTTTTTGTTATTATTCAAGCCATATCTTGTGTTTGTTCAAGCTGCCTGCTTTTATAGCATACAAAGAGGTCAAACGTCAATATTGTTCACAGGTTCTGGAACATTAAATTACTTACCAATGAAATATCCTTCATTATCAAAGAAGAAGAAAAAGGAGAAGGAGGAAAGGACATTTTACTCTTGCAATGCTTTCACATATTATTCTTTTTGTAGTACCAACCTGAGTAAAATAAAAATATATTGGTTATTACTTGTCCTCAAGAATAACTTAAATTCTGATAGAAGAGAAATGCATACATGAGTGGATAGAGGTGACGCATGAATTTGGGAGGCAAATCTCCTGTTTTGTACCAGAATAAAATATCTGCAACTTTCTTTCTCATTTGGGCTAATATGAATAAAAACACTTTTAGACATCCTAGAAAATTTTGAAATGATGCCATGATTAGGGAGAGCCAGTGCATTGAGGAACACGTCAGAACTAAGTCCAACATGAAGGGGTCAACCTAAAAACAAACCAAAAACAATAATAATAAAGTGTACAGTAGGTGACAGAAATGTTTCTTAATTTTATTTAGGATTGGTTAGTGACTTTAATAGTAGAGACATACTCAGGGAAAGGCAATAAAGGTACATTTGTGTGTCCATGGTCTTGAAGTTTGAAAGACGGAGACACTAGCAGCATTAAGGAGAGACAAAAGTGTCACTCTTCTTCAAAAGCAACTTGTTCTAAAGATTGTACCATGGAATGGCCCTAAAAATGTACTTACCAAAAATGAAAATGGATCTGTGGTCAAATAAGTTTGTGAAACATTATTACACATTGTAAAATGGCTCATATCATGTAACTTATCTACCACCAGCCTCATAAGGTAATACAGTAAAGAAACGTAAAAATATATATATTTCCCTAACTTTGTACAAACTCTTTAAAACACAAAATATTTTTTTCTTTTTCCTTCAAAAATATGAATGAGTGATTATTAATATTCCATCTTGGTTGAGGTTCCCTAAAAAGACTCTGAAGAAGGATACAAATGTATGCATTCTATTTAAGAGTTGATCCTACATCAGTAGGGGAGGGAAGGAAGTAGCACAGGGAAAGAAAGATAGTTCAGAAAGCTGCATTATCAAGGAAATAACCGCTGTGGACAATGGTAGCTCAATTTTACTGGTGGACTTGGACAGACAGTGCTGAGCATGTCTCAGAGTTATTTCAGTGATTTTATGCAAGGGAAAGAAAACTAGGGGACTTTATTTGCATACTAATATCTCTTCTCTGCTTTTGGGAGGATTAACAGAGCAACATGTCTGGAAGAGGATGGAACATGTTCCTGTGATGAGACAAAATTGGTAGCTGTTTCCAATAAGCAGAATTCAGCACACGGAGCATCCGGGTGTAGCATCTACATCATCATTTGCTCTACCCAACCTCTGTTCCATGGAACATATTATGGGAAAGATCCTCTCAGTTCATTTGATATGATCAACCAATATGTTTGATAGTAGGGAAAACTAATATAGGATTTTTATTTTATCTTAGAAGCAAAGTATGTCCTTTTACATGTTTCTTGCACATTTTTCTCAAAACATCATTTTTTCTATTACAAGAAGAAAATTATTTGAACAGTATCAGTCTAAAACTTAGACATGTGCTCATTGTGTTTTCTAGTCATCATTTCACTCATATATTCATTTCTCAAATATGTGTAGCATAACAATTTTTTTTTAATTTTGTTGATGACATAGGGAAACTGGAAGAACTTAAAGACAGCTAAACAGGAGGGCTTATGATATTTACAAGTGTCAAATAATGAACTAGAACCTTGAAAATAAACAACTAGATTATTTTTGATCATCACATTTTTGTTTACCATTTGTATAAAGAATCACTGTATTAATTCTGAAATTTGAGTAGATATCATGTTAAGCCCATTTTAAATATTACCCACTTGAGAAAGTTCTCCCTGTCTGTGGACTCAGATAGGCTTAATATCTCACCCTTTTGCGTGAATACATTGCCTTTTCGATACTTCAAGCCCATTATTATAGGTTTTAGTAATTTACCTATTTAAATTCTATCACCCCTGTATAACTCTGAGCTCTTAGAGAGTTGCCATTTTATCTTATTTGGCTGTATATTCCCAATATTATCACACACTATTATATATATTTTTCTTTAAGAATCCCACAATTTAATGACAACTAGAAAAAACAGGTATACAAGGGTATATAAGTAGAAAATATAGTGCTTCAAGATCAAGGAAAGGTGAACAGTATCCACACAAATTAAAATAACAATAATGGCCAGTTTCCTGTTCTATTTTAGTGCCCAATCATGTGAACGGTTATTAGAAATATGATTGTGAAGTTTTGGAACAGTGGTAGTATCAATCATTTAGGTTTTAAAAACAGAATGATAAAAAAGCAGGTCCAAAAATGGAAATCATCTTTTAAAAGTGTCACAAGCCACAGTTTTACAATAAGGAGCTGTTTGGTTCCTTAGGTAAACATAAGACAAAAGAAAATAGACTTGCATTCTTATAGTTGTATCTAGTTAATAGAACATATCACTAGATAAAATGCTTTTGACAGTCACTGCAATGCTCTGTCTATAAATCAATACTTTTCCTTAATTTTGTAATTTCCTATTTTATTCTCCATAAGCAAATAAATATGTGACTTTGCAGCATCACATATTTTCTCTTTTGAATGCTCTTTGCTATCAAAGTTCATTATGTAGCTGACCAAAAATATTTTGTCACCTGAGCATTCCCTTCCCACTTGAATAATTTCAAGTGGGAAAATATTGCTATGATTTCAGCAGTTAGTCTGTACAGAAACTGAAAATCTTAATATAATGCATCTGGCCAGAAAAATTATCTAAGAAAATGACAAAAAATAATAATAGGTTAAAAATAAACCTCAGGCCTTGACTAGATGTCATTTGAAAGGCTGAAGAGGTCCATATAATTGGTCAAATAATAAACTTTGAAACTTTTAAAAATATTATATATATTTTGAATATAACTTACTTGAATAAAGCTAATAGTTGTGTTTGTATTGAAATAGTAGGAATCCATATTAAAAATATTTTGAGAGCTTTTAAGTTTATTCCAAAATTGAGGACTGTTGCATGTAATTGAGGAATAAAATTATTTAAAAGTCTTCCACTTGGCTATTTTTTAATGTATTTGAAGTAAACGAACACTTATCCAAGCATTCCACCATAAAGCCTCCTCTGAATGTCACAGACACAGACGGAGCCGTATTTTTTGTCATCTTTTTTTGGAGCTTTTGGACAGACTTTTTACAGGCCCCTTAGTTTGATTGTATTATAACTGTTTTTGCCTATATATTTTACACACTTATTAAGACCAGCTAGTGAAAAGCAATGGTACATTTTAATCTTTTTTAACCCCCAAATCTTTCCTTAGCTATCTAACTAATTAATCTATCTTCTGGTAGCATTCCTAATGCCAGTTCCATCAATGAGCATTAAAGAGAAAACATATATATCCTTTTTAAAAAACATTCCTTCCAAATTTTGAAAGCCCCTGTCATATTTGCCCTAAAACTTTTGTTTTATAGTAAAAAACTTTATTTTTAATCTAAATAAGTTTTTAATTTCCCAGTATTACATTTATTATTTACTTATACAGTGAAACAATGAAGTAATAGGGCAAATATAACTTGTGAAATATCAAGAAATACATGCATATCCTAAGCATGGTCTAGCTAACAGAAAAAGAGTCATATTTTCTCTTCTTTTTTTTTTTTTTTTTTTGAGACGGAGTCTCGCTCTGTCGCGTGGACTGGAGTGCAGTGGCCGGATCTCAGCTCACTGCAAGCTCCACCTCCCGGGTTTACGCCTTTCTCCTGTCTCAGCCTCCCGAGTAGCTGGGACTACAGGCGCCGCCACCTCGCCCGGCTAGTTTTTTGAATTTTTTGGTAGAGACGGAGTTTCACCGTGTTAGCCAGGGTGGTCTCGGTCTCCTGACCTCGTGATCCGCCCGTCTCGGCCTCCCAAAGTGCTGGGATTACAGGCGTGAGCCACCGCGCCCGGCCTCTTCTTCTTGTTGTAGACAATCTAATTGTAATTACAGCCTAAGTTTATATAAAGTCTTTTGATGGCCATTTCAAGTTTAACTCATAGTAATCTTACTTTCATTTTAGGCAAGTTTTGGACAAACATTTTCTCACATGTGCTCAGTTGACAGCATGTCTTCATGTACCCTTAAACCTCACACATTTCTCCTATCCAAAATGCATTTCTGCCTTGTTTTATGGTTAGATATTAAAACCCAATATTATGAACTAACATTAATTACCCTTTAATTTATATTGTGTTTTGAATCAATGTTCTGGCACATACACACAAATAATACGGTATGACTACACACATTCTATACATGCATATTAATCTTGTTACATAAAATACTTGCTGTTAGTATCAAATAATAATAGTCACAAAAATTACATGCGTGTTTTCCATTTTTCATTCCAACCATTCATTTAGTTGATAAATCAGTTTATAAACATATATTGGGGCAAATATTACTAAAATATAGAAACACATATTTCTAAAAATGACATAGAAATGCATTTGCCACATATTCCTAAAAAAGATAATTCCTAGTTCACATAAATTTTATTAATTCACTTCAAATATTGTTAAGAGCATTAAGAAATATACTCAATCATTAATCCACTTACTTATTAAAATATGTGCTTGATATTTCTTTGTGTTGCTTAAATCTACATTAGGAACGAAAACAAATACTTTGCCTAAGCTTGAACATTCCATGTATGGTGATATGATTATCTGCTGATCATAAGGTCTGCTAATAACTCCACTTGAACTTGTAGTGAGCATGAATTTCTTTTCTAAGTCATTCAGAAGCCATCTAGCTGTTAACGTTATTCTAGACTCTACTCTTTTGCAGGTGTCATGTTTATTGCTAGTGCAGTGAAATGATTTCCTTTGCCCTTTTTAACTTCTATATCCTGTAAGTTTGTGTTTGTTACCTATACACTCATAGATGCTCAGGAAAGAAAGGCATGTTTTGGTGGCCATAGAGTTCTTACATTTTTGGAATCTATAATAGTCATATGTGTGTATGTAGACTGGCCTTGATCCCTTTGGTGTTTCAAAAAAGCCTGACTAGGCTCTTTGGTATCTCAAGTAAAACACCTAGATACCATGTAGTACTTACATTTTATTTACTATATAGAGAAAACATATCGTTTTCACCTTCCCAACCTTTACACATATTCACTGGCTGTTTTACCACTTGAAAGTGTGGAATCCAGTTTCTTTTACAGAAGTTATTCAAATGGAATGATCTAGAAAATCAATTAAGCACATATATGGCTATCAGAAGACATATGTCTGACACTGCTTATTTCCACCTTGTGTATACACTGCAATTTTGTTACTTTATACCAGGAGGCCAACAGTGGTCAGTTTGATTGTTCATAGTTATGATTAACTGGTAATATAGATTAGCATATTTTATTTCTCATTTTGTTTTCCAGATATCAAATGACTTTAATATCATCACTCTAAATGGTTTAATTAGTAGAAACAATAGTGTCATTTTCCATCTTATATAAATTTTCAGAAAAAAAAAACAGATTAAATGTCAGATCTAAAAAGAATCTGAATGATCACATAGTCCAGTCATTTCTGAGAGAAAATTTCAAGTGAATAAGGCACTGTCTAACGTCAAACATCTAGGACTCTGCAACTGTCAAGTCAATGTTTTAATACAACTAACAACTCCCAAAGTTGGGCAAAGATTGCATCCTGTGTAGGTCTCAGGTTGGAATGAAAATTGAAAGTTACTGAATACTCAACTCTCCTTTACAAGAGATAAACAGTAAACAGTGAGAATTTGACAAGTGCTCTCCTCTTTTAGATGCTCAAATTCCTTTATTTAAATCCAAAATTCTGTAGCTATTACATGGCTAAAAATCACTTTATTTAAAATACTTACATGTGTTCTATTATATTATTTGTTTTCTAATGTATTTTACTAGGTCATATTTTCTGACATAGTTAGAAAAAGCATTCTAGAATAAATGCAGATATTGGCTATAAGCTAGTATTTACATTTCTCTAACCCTTCCCTAACCACTAACTCTGCACTAAACCCTAAGCTTTATATTTAATGTACTCATGGTCACTTCCAGCTCTATGTTCTACAATCACCTCAGATTCAACATATTCAAAATTAAAGTGACTTCCTCCCCCGAAAATTGGTTGCTTTCCCAGAATGTTGGGGTGATCAGGCCCAACACCTTTATTAACAGACAAAGCTGTACTATCATCAATCCTATTACTACTTAAGACAGAAAGTTTTTCATTATCATTATACACCTTGTAAAATGTCGCTTACTCTTGACTTTACTTCATTTTATCTCTGCTCCTTACATATTGTCCCTGCCACTTTCTTTGTTCTGATTCTCAAAATTTTCACTGAGACTATTGGAAAAATTCTTAATTGTCACCTTGTCTCTATCCTGGAATGCTTCAATTCATTCTTCACATCTTAATACAAATGTTTTGTCTAAAACACAAGTCATATTAAGGAGTTCTAGTCCCTGAAATTTTTTTTTGAATTTTCAGAGATTTTATTCAAAAGGCAACATCTTCATAAGTGAATAAGCCTTTGATCTTAGCTACCTGTATAGTCGCTTCAACTTCCCTCCACATCCTAAATCTCCATCACATATTCTAGGCAAAAACAAACAAACAAACAAACAAGCAAACAAAAAACACTGTAATATATGAGATCCCCAAAAAGTTTCCTCTCAGAAGCCTATTTCCCCCTGAGTATTTTGTCTTTCTCTTAGTGTCTCTTTATTCTTCATATGTTTCTTTTGGTCTACTATTCCATTTTCAGAGTTAAGCATTGCATCAAAAGAACATTTTACATATTTCTAGTATGTATTAATGTCTAGTATGTATAAGTATCTCTATACATTTCTACATTTCCATGTTATCTTCATTAGACTAGTATTATTTTATAATATATATTTATACCTATTTATGTGTGTTCATGTCTGTATATGTCTGTATGTACATATGTTTTTAGTTTATTTTTATAGGCTGCTAACTCGATTATTTATAGGAATGAAGAAATTATTTGTTTAAAAGTAAATTCAGTCACAGGAATGCATTCATATTTGAAAATTTGAAATTTGTGTTCAGCGCTAATTTCTGTAAGCTCAGCGTACCTTGTCCATGTTTGAATGGACAAAAACACTTACATATGTTACACTGTGTTGGAGGTAGGGAATAGAATGTAGTTACCAGAGGCTGCAAAGGGTAGTGGGAGTGGAGGATAAAAGGGGTTGGTAAATGAGTAGAACAATAAAGTTACACAGAAAGAATAAGTTCTAGTGTTTAGTAGCACAATAAGAAGACTGTAGTTAACAATAATTTACTGTATATTTAAAAATACTAGAAGAGTACATTTGGAATGTTCCCAACACAAATAAATGATTAATGAGGTGATAGACGTACCAGTTACCCAGGTTTGATCATTACACACTTTATGCCTGTATCAAAATGACTCATGTACCTCATAAATATGCACAACTATTATGTATCCATAAAAATTAAAAATTGAAATATATATTCATAAAAAAATTGTGTACCATTTCGGGACATCAGAAAAAGAAGCATCATATAAGTAAATTGGAAACTGAAACTCTTCACTCAAAGTTAACCAATAGTTTTTCGCCATTTCCTTTTTTTGGCCCTCATGCAATTTATTTCCTGTATCTTTTTTTTATGGAGTTAGGGAAGGATTAACATTTTGCTGTAATACTTTCTCTTTTTTCCCCCTTGGTGGATAATTAAAAGTTGCCTGTAGCCATGGCAGCTTGTGTTCAAAATCACTTTCACTGATAAAAAAATTGTCATACAGGACCTGTTACTAATTTAGAGACCTCCAAGCAATACTTCCACATGACCATAACTTGATTGCTAGGGTCAGTATATGACATTAACCCCTAAGGATTAGTGCTGGAATAAGATCTGAGCACGGTATTAGAAAAAGAATACAACACTTGCTCTACATCTGACATCAATCTCAAGTTTTTAGCCATTTGTGATTTTCAGATGCTCGAGGGCAGGTTTTTAAGAGAGGAACCCTTATAATAAATGATAATCACCAATTCTTAATGGTTATTGCACTTGACTTGCTATTTATCTTCCCAGTTGTTTCCATTGTGTGCATTATTTCTATGCTGTACATAAAACAAAACAAAACAAGCCCATGCATGACTCTAGCTGAAAAGAGTCATGCATGCACTTAGACATCCAGACCTAAGACATACACTTAGACATCCAGACCTACCCCCATTGGTTTTTATTTTTTTTTATTTTTTATTTTTTTTTAATGTAATGAGGACTGTATTCTAAAGAAAATATCATTAGGTACATCCAAACATGGACAAGGTAGGCTGAGCCTACCTTAATTGGTGCTGAACAAAAATTTCACATTTCCAAATACAAATGCATTCCTGTGACTGCATGTATTTTTAAAGGAAAAATAAATTTTGGATTTTGTATTCCTTTATTCCTATAAACAATGAAGAGTTAACAGCCTATAAAAAATAAACTAAGACATAAAACGTATGTACATACAAACTCACATATGTAGACATGAACACACATAAATACGTATAAATATATTATAAAATAATACTAGCCTAGTGAAGATAACATGGAAATGTATGAATGTGTATAGAGAGTAAAATTATATAAACCTATCAATCCAAAATTGCTGCAAATCTTTGGGTCAAAAGGTTTTTTTTAACTCTTCTTTTTCCTGTGTTTATGTTGATCTTTTTCTTTGAATTATAGGCACAATAAATCCATGATACAAAATATATACATATTTTCATATTATATTCATGTTCATTTTAATATATTATTAAAGATTATTTAAAATATCATTTAAACTTGTATTATTCTACATGATAAGTATAATTTATTAAGAACAGACTGAATGTTTTTATTTTACAAATAATACTTATGATCATTTTATATATAAATTCATGTAGGTAAATTTCTCCAGATGAGAATTTATATGAAAATGATTATACAGTATTTTATCTAAAACAGATCTTAGCCATAGAATTACTGGTTCAATGCACTTACAATTTTCATGATTCTTCAGACATATTAAAATGGTATATCTCCAAACAGTGTGCCTATATCACACTTGTTTCCTTTTATTTTAGAGTGTCTTTAGGATGACACTTTCAGGCACTTTGAGCAAAATCCTTATTTTGCTTAGTTTCTTTTTTCATCCTTGCCTATGTAAGTGTAAAACATTGATTGTTTATTATGATGGAATGAGCTTTTTTTCTTTTTTTGCTTATAGAGGAGAGCATGTTTGAAATGTTGGCAAACTATTTGCATTGCATATTTTGTAAATGTCTTTACTCATATACTTTTAACCTATTGCCTTTTTAATGTTTTCTGAGTTCTAAACTCTATTCAGAAATAAGAAAGATTTAACTCGTGGTTTTTTTTTCCAGTTCAGAGTAGATGTATAGCTGTGTTCAAGTACCTTTCTTTTTACAAAATGGAGTTGAATGTATTTTTAGCAAATGTTAACATTTGTAATGTTAAGTAATGAAATGACATTTGTGAAATGGAATTTGTGGAAAAGTTTAAACCGTGAAGTGAATGGACAGATATTACCAAGTGATGAAAATTGAAACATCTACTATTTTATTTTCATTATGGGAAACACTTGTGCTAGTCTTGGTCCATGCAGTTTGAGTGAAGTGAATCCTCACCATTACATTCCCAGAAGGAAATATAATCTGGGTATGAATAATCTATTTCCCATATGTACTCCGTAAGATTCCGTATACCTGAGTCAGCATAGAGGTAAGCAGGTACAAGATGAAGTTCTAGAAAATTAATAAAGACATTGGTGGAACTCTTCTACCTAATGATGCCTGATATGGCTTGACTGTGTCCCCACCAAAATCTCATTTTGAATTGTGGTTCCCATAATTCCCAAGTGTCATAGGAGGTACCCAGTGGGAAGTGATTGGATAATCGGGGTGGTTCCCCCATGCTTTTCTTGCAATAGTGAATTATCGTGAGATATGATGGTTTTATAAACATTTGACATTTTCCCTGCTGGCATTCATTCTCCTGCTGCTCTATAAAGAGGTGCATTCCATCATCATTGTGAGTTTCCTGAGGCTGTCCCAGCCATGCAGAACTGTGAATCAATTAAACCTATTTTCTTTATAAATTACCCAGTCTTGGTTGTTTCTTCATAGCAGCAAGAGAACAGACTAATACAGTACATTGATATCAAGATTGGGGCACTGCTGCAAGGATATCTAAAAATGTGGAAATGACTTTGGAACTGGGTAACAGGCAGATATTGAAAAATTTGGAGAGCTCGGAAGAAGACAGAAAAATATCAGGAAGTTTGAAACTTCCTAGAGACTAGTTGAATGGCATTGAGCAAAATGCTGACAGTGATATGGAAAATAAAGTCCAGGCTGAGATAGTCTCAGATGGAGATGAGGAACTTGTTGGGAACTGGACCAAAGGTCACTCTTGCTATGCTTTAGTAAAGAGACTGGTGGCATTTTACCCCTGCCCTAGAGATCTGTAGAACTTTGAACTTGTGAGAGATGATTACAGTATTTGGCAGAAGAAATTTCTAAGTGGAAAAAGGTTCAGGACGAAGTAGAGCATAATAGTTTGGAAAATGTATAGCCTGATGATGTGACAGAAAAAAAAATTCTGGGAGAAAATCAAGTCAGCTGCAGAAATTTGCATAAGTAATGAGGAGATGAATGTTAATCACCAAGACAATGGAGAAAATGTCTCAAAGGCATGTCAGAAACCTTCATGGCAGCGCCTTCCATTATAGGCCGGGAAGCTTAGGAGGAAGAAATGGTTTTGTGGGCTGGGCCTAGGGCTCTGCTTCTCTGCGCAGCCTCAGGACATGGTGTCCTGTGTTCCAGTTGCTTCAATTCCAGCCATGGCTAAACAGAGACAAGGCATGGCTTAGGTCATTGTTTCAGAGGGTGGAAGCCCAAATCCTTGGTGACTTCCATGTCATGTTGAGCATATGGGTTCACAAAAGTCAAGAATCGAGGTTTGGGAACCTCTGTCTAGATTTTCAGAAGATGGATGGAAACACCTGGATGTCCAGGCAGAAGTTTGCTGCAGTGGTGGAGCCCTCATGGAGAACTTCTGCTAGGGCAGTGCAGAAGGGAAATTTGGGGTGGGAGCCCCCACACCGAGTCTCCACTGGCATACACTGATGCTGTGAGAAGAGGGCCACTGTCCTCCAGACCACAGAATTTTAAATCCACCAACAGCTTTCACTGCCTGCCTGGAAAGGCTGTAGACTCTCAACACTAGCCCAGGAATGCAGCCAGGAGAGGGGCTGTACCCTGAAAAGCCACAGGGGTGGAGGTGCCCAAGACCCACTTCTTGTATCAGCTAAACCTGAATGAGAGTCATGGTGTCAAAGGAGATCATTTTGAAGCTTTATGATTTGACTGCCTCGCTGGATTTCAGACTTGCTTGGGGCCTGTAGCCCCTTCATTTTGGCCAGTGTATCCCATTTGGGATGGGTGTATTTACCCAATGTCTGTGCTTCCATTGTATCTAGGAAGTAACTAACTTGCTTTGGATTTTACAGGCACATAGGCAGAAGAGACATTCCTCATCTCAAATGAGACTTTGGACTTGGACTTTTGTGTTAATGCTGGAATAAGCTAAGACTTTGAGGGACTGTTGGAAAGGCATGATTGTGTTTCAAAATGTGAGTACATGAGATTTACGAGAGGCCAGGGGCAGAATGATAGGGTTGACTATGTCCCCACCCAAGTATAATCCTGAATTGTAGTTCCAATAATCCCCAGGTCCCAGGAGGGACTTGGTTGGAAATGATTGGATCATGAGAGTGGTTTACCCCATGCTGTTCTCAGGATAGTGAGTGATATCTCATGAGATCTGATGACTTTATAATGTTCTGGCATTTCCACTGCTGGCACTCATTGTGTCTCCTGCTGCCCTGTGAAGGGGTGCCTTCTGCTATGATTATAAGTTCCCTGAGGCCTCCCCAGCCATGTGGAACTATGAGTCAAGTAAACCTCTTTTCTTTGTAAATTACTCAGTCTTGAATACATCTTCATAGCAGTGTGAGAATGGAGTAATACAATGCAAGAAGTTAAACCATATTGGCTTGCAAGAAGATCATCTAGTTTAATATTTGTTTATGTTGTATTTTTAGATTTAGTGATCAATTTAAATATTTTCCACATTTTATAAACTGATTTTAAAATATTTATTCATTATTTTATTTATCCTGATTTTTTTATATTTAGTTTTTCATCCTTTCTCTTATTTCTCAAATTGAATGCTGAAGGCTTTCTTTGTGTTTTGTTTTAAAATAATTCATTCAATTAACACTAAAAATTTACATTTCATTTTGAGACATCACATAAGCTTAACTTATAAACCATTTCTTATCAATTACTTGTTATTGAGTAGGTGAAAATTTTCATCAATTCCAGAGTCCAGTGAGAAAGGAAAATTGCAAGCAGTTATGGCTATAAATAGTGAGGGAGGGGGAGTAACAAAGCCCAGTCTTATTTTCTTCCACAAATTTACATGTATAAATTACCCATTGTTGTGATTTTATAAATATTATATGTTCCATATTGCATATCCTTTTTAATCATGAAAAGAATTTTAATTGATAAATTGTTTTATTGTGCAAAATTTTCTTATTCATTTTATAGATGTTGCATAGAATATTTTTGTATTCTAATTTTGCATTATTGTTTAGTTTTTTTAACTTTGGAATTTATTGAAGTTTCCCTTTTGGTCTTTAATATTTAATTCAATATGTCTCAAGGACAGTGAAAGATTGGCTATGTTTTCTGTTAATTCATCACTAAACCCACTTAATGTGAACTCATGCTGTGGGGAAACCAGTCTGCTATCTAATGCCTGGTAACAACATTGACCCTTTCATGTGGGTTGGTGCTCAAGATAGGTAGCAGTGGCTATCAAGCTGGATATTAAACTGGTCAGCTTTAGTGAAGACACATCTAATTTGCTTCATGGCTGTTTTTATATAGGCTCACTGAAAAAGTGCTGAGCTGACTGGGAAAGAACGTTGAACGGAAAGGTCACCTTTTCCAATTAATCCTTAAAATGAGTCTCTTCTCACAGAAAAAACAAAACAAAACAAAACAAAACCTGACACTCTGAACACATCTCAAGGAGTCCATCTATAGATAATTTCCACAAACCTTTTTTTTCCCATCAAGTTTTTAAATGTTTGCACTTCATTTGTAGGCAGACAGATTAAACCACATTTAGTTTATGATGATAGGTTCAGGTCACGTGATAACCAAATAAGCAGTCAACATGCATTTAGTCCCTACCATGGCCTCGTAGCATGGAAAGAGCTATTTGTTAAAAGGACAGTTTTAGTTTTCCTTTTATTTCACTTTCCCTTAAAATCCCAAGGGCTGTGACTGAGATTCTCCTGTGGATGTCTGCCGCTGGTTCTGTACATCTTGGTCTGCCGCAGTTGATATGAACGAACTTTATTTGTTGGCTCACAGAGGCCAAGCATCAAAGTTACTTGTATAACAGTCAGACTAAGATGAAGAGCCTCTTCTTTCTCTGTCAAGATTGGTTTCTCTTAGACCAAGCCTCTGAGATGAAAGAATGTTAATGGGAATTCTCACAGGATGATCACCTGGCACTAAAGGAAGCAGCATTGCATAAAAGGAGAAATTGCCAAAGGACTTCAGCAAACACTGTGGAGAGCTTTGGAATTGAGATAATTCTTCACATCGTCATAAATCAAAGCAAAGGAACCGGGCCATCATTACTCTGTATCACCAGTCATTGGTTGTGGGTTGTATAAGGAAAGAGGTATGATATTGAGAATGACAGCACTTTTCAGAAAAACAAATTCTTAAAGGAAATTTAGGCAAAAGCTCTCAGCCACCAACAATAACAGAAAATAGAGGAATGAACATGTCAGTCCTGAAAGTGGGGAAGGTCCTGACTGGCACAACATAGCATCCACCATAGTCTAAACTATTATTCTCAGTTCAGGAACAGGTTCCTCTGTGATACTGGTGAGCATTTTTCCTGGTGAATCTTTAAAGGGAAGGGTTAATGGCATGTTGTATCTTTCTCTCCAGATGAAACTAATATTCATTATCCACATCTTCTGATGCTAATTCTAGATTCTACCCACCTTTGGCTAGTGTCCCTGGCAATAAAGTTTACTTAAACTTAGACCATCATCTTTAAGGCATCTGATCCACCGGTCAAGTCATCATGCCCTTATCAAGCGGGAGCTAGTGGTCCTGTCCATTTAAAATAAAGGAAATGAGATATTACAAAGAAATATAAAATTATATCACCAACATACAAAATATTCTTCCCTGTTCATTGCATAACATCAGATAACATCTAATAATCAAGATCAAGTACCATTTTGAGATGTTGACTTCTTTGTCTAATTATCTCTTAATACAAGGATATTGAAGTGAGTAGGTGGTAGTTGTAGTTATTGAGAATTGTTCTATATCCCATGGTGAAAGTATTTTCCCTCTGGGACCAGAATCTTTAAATCTACAGAGCCCAAAGTTATAAGAATAAAAAGGAAAATTTCTTAATTGTGTCCCAAGACACATGTACTTATTACTTATTGTGGACACAGAATTCTATAATGGTCATTGGTTTAGAATGAATGTTGTAACAACTATTGCAGACTGAACTCCAAGTGAGGACTTCAATTGTGCATTAGAACATGTTTCATTACTAGGCTGGCAGCTACTGGATGGTGAGCATGTGACAACCCCAGTGGATCTCCTTGTCACCTGCCTAATGTGACATCTCTTCTGCTATAAAAACAAAACAAAAAAACCTTGATCAGGTGCAATATTATGTGTGATAATGTGTTGCTTGATCAAGTATGTTTATCAATCCTCAGATAATAGTGCTTCCTGAGGCATATTTTGCAAGTAACAAAGGCATATTTGTACTCCAAAATGTATCAATTTCAGTAAAATTATACAATAAAGATGCATTACTATTACTTCTGCTTCACAAAATGTGGGAGCAGCCAATGTAGGTAAGCTGTCATCATGTAGGTTTTAGGAATCCCAAGGGAGGATGCTGTATGCATAATCCAAAAAGACCTACCAGACATTGTACTTCCATCTTACTGGGGGAAGGTGTAAGTGATTGCAATTGTACTTGCAAGTTGCAAAATCTTGCAATTGAAGTATCTCAATATTTTTCTAAACATGTGTTTTGTGACAATGTGCTGAATTTACATAGGGTTTATCTTTCATTGTGTGGAGACTCTTTGTCTCCTGAAGTTTTCTCATACACCTGACAACTTGCTCAACACATCTGATTAACATGGTGTCATCAATATGGTAGATCAAAGTTATATTCCACAAAATAGATTGTCTAGGTCCTTGTGACTATAACAAGGGGCAGCAGAATGAACAAACTTTTGAAAAGAGACCAAAAATGTATTTTATGTCTATTTCTATTGAAGGTTATGTTTTTTGATTCTCCATTCTGACAGAAATGGAAAAGAATGCATTTGCCATATCAGTGGCTACATATAATGAACCAAGGTTGTATACATCATTCTAACTATAATGTCTTTAAAACAGATATGCTCACCCTCTTTTCTGCAGGAAAACAAATAAAATACATTGCAGATTAGTGCTACTCCTAAAACAAAAAGATGAAGGGCCAGTGGTTCTCATTATGTATCATTTTAATTTACCAGTGTGACCCTACAAAAGCCAAATGGATACTGAAAAGTGACTGTGTATTACCGCAAACTCACCTAAGTATTAGATCCTAATTCCTGGACTTCCACTTACCCTTCTCTATTTCAATAGCTCTTACACCATAGGTAAAGAAACTAATTAATTTGAGGATTCCATCAATGACCAAATATTGCATTTCAACTATAATTTCAGGAACTGAAAGAATAAATAGCGGTGGTTCCACAGGTCCAGGGGACTCACTGTGAACTACATCGCAGCCAGGATTTCATGTTTCCTGTATTCTATATGTCCCCACTCAAACATGGAGCCATGATGAGGTTTGGAACACTGGAGATTAATGTAAACTTGAACAATGTGTCCATCGATTCTCAAAATAATTGGGCTTTACACTTTCTTGACTGTATAATTCTCAAATAAATAGCAATTGTTCCTTTGGAAGAAATGAGAACTTTTTTTTTTTTTTTTAATAAACACTTGGCAAAATATTGTAAGAATGTTTCTTCCTGAAGATCTGACCTCTCCATATATATACAGATTCCAACATAAAGCTGATTCAGATATGGAAACTTGGCAGGAGATTGTGACACTATTTTTATAGTCATTTAAAAACAGGTTTATTGATATATAAATTATGTACCATAAAATTCACTCTTTTAAAATGTGCCATTCAATGATTTTTTTTTGGTACTTTTACAGCATTGTGCAACTGCTATTTAATTTTAGAGCATTTTTATAACCCCCATAAATAAAACCTGTGCCCATTAGCAGCCATTCCCTGTTTCTCCTCTCCCCAGCCCCTGGAAGCTACTACTTTGCTTTCTGTCTCTATCAATGTGCTTTTTCTGGACATGACACACACATAGAATCATGAAATATGTGGTCTTTTCTTTCTAGCTTCTTTCATTTACTACAGTTTCTTCAAAGTTCACCCATACTTTAGTACATGTTATTTTTATGGTTAAATAATATTCCACTGTATGGATATATCGTATGTTGCTCATCCATTAATTAGTTGATGGGTATTTGAGCTGTTTCTACTTTGTTTACTAGCAATAAATAATGTCTCTAAACACATATAGTATATAGCAAGTTTTTGTGTAAAAATATTTTCAATTTTTTCAACTGTATACATGAGTGGAATTGCTGGATCACTTGATAACTCTATATTTAACATACTTAGCAATAGCCTGTTTTTCAAAATGGCTGTGCCATTTTAGCACTTTACCAGAAGTGTATGAATGTTCCAATTTCTCCGCATCCTCATCAACATGTACTATTGTCTCTGTCTTTATTTTAGCCATTCTTGTTTGGGTGAAGTTGGTTGTCATTGGGGTTGGATTTTAATTTCATTAATGATGAATAATGCAGAGCATTTTTTCACATGTTCTTGTCTCTCTGTATATCTTCTTTTAATAAATGTATCTTCATATATTTTGTCCACTTTAAAATTAGATTATTTCTCTTCTTATTATTAAATTGTAAGAATAAATTACATATTCTTGGTATAAATCCCTTATAAGTAATATAAATTGAATTTTTTTCCATCTGTGGATTGTCTGTTCATACTTTTGTTGCTAAATTTTGAAGCAGAAAACTGGTTAAAATTTTTATAAAGTTTAATTATTCAATTTTTCTCTTTGTCACTTGTGTTTCTGGTGTGATATTTAGGAAACAATTGCCTAAACCAATGTCACAAAGAGTAATTTCTATATTTTCCTCTAAGAGGTTTATTCCTTTTTTCTTTATATTTAGATTTTTGATCCATTTCTGGTTAACTATTGCATATAGTGTGGGTTGCAGGTTCAACATCATTCTTTTACATGTAGGTATCCAGCTGACTTGACAATGTTTACTAAAAATATCAATTTTTCCAATTGAATTTATTTAGCCTGTTTGTCAAAAATAAATTAACCAAAAACACAGCTATTAATTTGTGGACTCTAAATTCTATTCTATTGATGTGTATGTATAAACATGCTGTCTTGGTTACCTGGTACTTTTTAGTAAGTCTTAGTTTGGAAAGTGTGAATCCTCCAAATTTGATCTACACTATCAAAATTGTTTTTAGCAATTCTGCATCCCTTGCATTTTAATATGAGCTCTAGGCCAACCTCAAAAATTTATGTGGAAGTGGCATTTGGGATTTTTATGGGGATTTTGTTGAATCTGTAGATCATTTCGGGGAGTATTGTCATCTTAATAATGTTAAGCCTTTTAATCCGTGAACTATTATATCTTTTGATTTACTTAGCTCTTTAATTTCTTTTGACAATATTTTGTGGCTTTCAGTGGACAAGTCTTGAACTTCTCTTATTAAATTTATGACTAAAAATTTTATTATTTTGGATGTTGTAAATGGCATTGCTTGATGAATTTCATTTTGAGATTATTGATGATTAGTGTATAAAATACAATTTTTAATCTTGAAGGTCTGTCTATATTGATCTTGTTGAACATATTTATTAGTTTTAATAGTATTCTTATATATGTGAATTTCTGAAAATTATCTATATACCTGCATACAAAAGCATGTCATCTTCAAATAGAGAAGATTTTAATTATTTCTTTCCATTTGTGATGTGTTTTATTTATTTTTATCCCTTTGTGCTGTGGCTAGAATGTCAAATACAATGTTGAACAGAAATGTTGATCTTAGACATCCTTGACTTATTCTTAATCTTAAGGAGAAAGTACTCATTGTTCCACGTTGAACAGAAATGTTGATCTTAGACATCCTTGACTTAATCTTAAGGAGAAAGTACTCATTGTTCCACCAATAAGCATACTGTTGTTAGCTGTGAAGTTTTAGTAGATGCTCTTTGCCAGGTTGAGGAAGCTCTCATCTATTCCTACTTGATTGAGAACTTTCTTTGATCATGAAAATGTAGTAGATTTCTTAAATACTTTCTTCACTTGTATTAAGATGATTGTGGTTTTTCTCTTTTGTTTTGTTAATATGGAACATTACATTTATTTTTATATGTTAAACTAAACTTGAATTCTAAGGATAAAACTTACTTTATCTAGGTACAGACTTTTTTATGTTACTGGATTTTATGTGATAGTATTTTGTTGATTTTCTGGATCTATACTCATATAGAATATTAGTCTTCAGTTTGATTTTCTTGTCATATCATTGTCTAGTTTAAGGAACAATTCTTAGTCTAGTTAAAGCTCTGTCAATTTTGTAGATCTTTGGAAAAATCACAAGATTTGGTTTATTTTCTGTACTTTTTTTTCTACACATTTTATTAACTTTCACTCTAATTTTTAACATTTACATATTTCCACTTGTTTTCAGTTTTGTTTGTTCTTTTTTACTGTCATAAATTGAATGATTAGGTAATTGGTTTGGTGTCTTTGTTATTTTTATTTTAAAATATTTAATAGACAAAGTTTGAAAATATTCAAGACATATAATGTAATAGCCTGATATACATATACACTGTGTAATTATTACTAGAATCAAATGAATTAACATACCCATCTTCCCTTGTTTTTAATTATGTGACTTAATTTTAGTTATTTATATGGACACTAGAGGAAGATAGGGGATTTTAAAAAGGCAGTTATGTCTTAGAAGTCAAATGTGGGGTGTGGGTTAGCACCAACATTTAACAAGAAGCAGAGGTCTGCTTCTTTAGCCCAAGGGTTCCAGAAGAATATTTAGATTCAAATTATTTTACTATAGCCAACTGTAACATCTTGAGTCAGTGTTATAGTTGTGTAAAATTGTAGTGATTTTACCCACTGCCCATGTACTTCACTTCTAGTCTCCCCATGGTCAACCAGCAACGTTAGCATCCTTGTGGGACAATCTTTTGATTAGATCTGAGTCCTTCTTGTCCCCAATGTCACTATTACTTGTCTCTGCAAACTAAGGGTTTCTACTATTCTCTGTCACTGTAGAATCACACTATCTTCAATAAAATCATAAATACGTTACTAAATTTTTCTTCTGCTATGTTAGTTATCTATTGCTGTAAAACAATGTAGCTTTAAATATAGTGGCTTAAAACAACAAACGTGTATTATCTCATACAGTTTTTGTGAGTTAGGAATTCAGAAGCAGCTTGGCTGAGTAGTTCTAGCTTCTAGACTCTCATGATATTATGCCCAGATTCTCAGCTGAGGCTGTAGTCATCTAAAGACTTGACAAAGACTGGAGGATGTACTTCCAAGGTGGCTCACTCACATCCTTGTCAGGTTAATGCTTGTTAATGGTAGGAAGCCATAGCTCAACACCAGGTCAGTATCTCCATCAGCTGCCTGAATGTGTTTATGGCACGACAGCTGACCTCTATTAGAACTAATGCTTCAGAATCACAATGGAAAAGTCACAATGTCTTTTATAACCCATCATGAGAAGTCACACATAATCATTTCTGAAATATCTGATTGGTTAGAAATATCAGTTTTATTTAGTTTGTGAGAAGCTTATAGGGTGTAGTGAATCACAGGAGTTAAGAATTGTTTTTGAGACTGGCTAGCATACCTACTACAGAGACTACAGGGACTTAAAAATTTTAAGGATGCTCATGATCACTAGCCAACATTTTTTATCACTGCATTGATGAATTAATTATCTTCTGTTCTTGCTCAAGAGACATACTCATTTGGTAAGTACGTAAACTCATATGATTAATAAAACACTACAACATTCTCATTCCACCGCTTTACTATTTGTTGTATATAAGATGTTAGAAAACTATGACACGGTCTATGGCCTATTTTTGTTTGAACTCCAAGTAAAAATAGATTTTATATTTTAAAAGTTATTTTTTTAAAAAGGAAAAATATGAAGAATGTGCATCAAATATGTAATATGGCCTGTAAAACCTAAAATATTTACTATTTAGCTTTTCAGAAAAAGATTCTGACTCCTGTCATAGATTATACCAATAGAATGCTGTTTTTGTGGTTGTTGTTTTCTTTTTCTTTCTTTCTTTTTTTTTTTTTTGAGATGGAGTCTCGATCTGTCAACTAGGCTGAAGTGAAATGGTACACTCTTGGCTCACTGCAACCTCTGCCTCCCTAGTTAAAGCAATTCTCCCACCTCAGCCTCCCAAGAAGCTGGAATTACAGGCACCCGCCATCATGCCCGGCTAATTTTTGTATTTTTGTAGAGGTGGGGTTTCACCATGTTGGTCAGGCTAGTCTTGAACTCCTGACCCCAGGTGATCCACCTGCCTCGGCCTCCCAAAGTGCTGGGATTATAGGCATGAGCCACCACACTCGGCCTGGTTTTTTAACTTTATCTATTATAGCTTAACATGGACCTAAAATCAAGTAGGTCAACTGGGTAAAGAAACAGACTTTATTTTAGTCATTCTATGTATCCTATAGAATTCAAAACTTCTGATAAATTTTTAATAGTGATAAACCATACTAATCTATACATATTTTCTTTGTATAAAAACTTCAAAATCTATATCACATGTATTTCAGTGTATAACATCTTCCAATTTGTGTCACACATATCCCCCACACTTGCACCAGTATTAATTTATAAAGGCATTTTATGTTTATGCCTTCTCCTCCAGGGTTGAACTATCTCATTATGCTGAATTGGAGTATGGTAAGAAGCCTAGGGTCAAAGTAAAGTAATAGGAGCTAGACACAATCAAGTTTGGCATTTTCTTCCAAAAACAAAAACAAAGAGCAAAAGTAAGCTACCTTAGATGAAATCATTACAGAGTCTTGAACCTGGCTCATTGGATTTTATTGTATGGGACATTCAGTAGAATAAAGAGGTTTATGCTTCTTGAAAAAAACTAACCCTCCTCAATACCCTATTCCAATTTTGAAGATTATAGTCACCCATTTCTTGTTCTAATTTTATATATGAGAGCTAGGAACATTGTGAATTTGTATGTCATAATTCATATAGCTGAAGGATTTATCTTTTTACAATACCTCTGCTACACGAACGTTTCGGTTTCAATACACAGAATATTATATTTTAGTAGTCATAGTTGCTCTCTGGTTCTTTGACAATGCCTCAAGTTGTATTTCTAGTTGCCTTATTTATTTTTAAATTCTCAGACAGAGTTAGAAAAAAAACCATTTCTGCCTGAAAAACATATTCTTTCTGCCTTTTATTATGGGAAATAGTGGCATTCATTGAACTGTAAAAGTCTTGCTCTAAATATAAATTTTATTCCAGGTGACCACCAGTGATGATTCAATAACTGCATTAATAGAGTTATCAATATCTGCAAAAATGATCAGTGCTCGATTCTGTAATACTGCACAGATTATTACCAATCTGTAAAAGGATACGTAAGCTTGAAAGCCAAATTCTTATGTTTCTGTTTTTTTAAATTGTCTGAAAATCCTTCTCGTAAAAACTACTGCATTTGTCAGCATTATTTGGTGAGATTGTAGAAAGTCACTCTAGTAAGAGTGGATATTACATGACCCATAAAATCATTGAATGTCCAGGGGGAAAGACTCTAGGCTGAGCTTTCAGAATTAACATCCGGAACCACATACAGCACTGTCATGATAAAGTAGACCTTGACTTTGAAGCCATGCTATTTCTACCATAACTTAAATCAACAAAATGAATGTCCCATAGAGAATCCATTTCTTGGCTGGGTGTGGTGACTCATGCCTGTAATCACTGCACTTTGGGAGGCTGAGGCGGGTGGATCACCTGAGGTCACGAGTTTGAGACCAGTCTGGCCAACATGGTGAAACCCCATCTCTACTAAAAATACAAAATTTAGCTGGGCGTGATGGTGCTCACCTGTAATCTCAGCTACTCAGGAGGCCGAGGCAGGAGAATCGCATGAACCTGAGAGGCAGAGGTTGCAGTGAGCTTAGATCGCACCACTGCACCCAAGCCTGGGTGACAGAGTGAGATTCCGCCTCAAAAAAAAAAAAAAAAAAAAAAAAAAAGGCAATTTATTTATGTAGCTTACTTCTGAATCAGTCTCATGTATAACTGCAATATGTATAACTGCAATTGAGCCTGGGATAAATTTTTTCATATTCAACTTTAAAAAGTAGGTTTCACAATGTAATGAATTTTCAAAATGTATAAAACTAGTTCAAAGTTTTGTAGCAAACCAAATGCCATATGACCACTTTTTGGCCACTTGCTCTCTTCATTCTCTTTCTCATTTTCTTACTCTCTTACTATCTTGTTCTCACTCTTTATGATCTATCTTATTTTCCTAATAATATCATATCTCTTTTATACATTTTGATGCTATGACATTTGCCTAGTGTTTATATTAGCTATATGAAATGAATTCCCTATTTAATATTTTATTTGATTGTGCTTCAGTATCAACATTGCAATCACTGTTTTCTTTCATTTATGCTCGCCTAATGTAATTTTAACCTTCATTTTACATTTATGCTTGATGGGTCAATTTTTAAAAAATATCTCATCAACATGAAGTCACTTAATGTTTATTTTTTAATCCAATCTGCGATCCATTTTAAGAAGTTATTTTCCCAAATGAAACTTTCATTTATATACTAGCTCATCAATCTAAATTCCTTCAAAATTTAATCTAATAGTTGCTGCATCCATCATAGATTTTAATTCAGAGATCTTATTTTTCATCCCTTGTTAAATCCTTTTAAATCTTTACAAAATCAGGTTGTCCTTCATGGCATGTTGCTTTGTTTTTTTAGGAAGAGCAAGCATGTTTTTGAAAGTTCCTGAAAACACAAAGTGATTTTTCAACAAATATGTTTCCCTTCTCGCAGTAAGTATTTCATAGAAAAGCCATGTCAAAATTCTAAAGAATTGGATACTCCTTTTGCACAACAGAAATCACTTCAAATGCTTCCATTTTCGACCTTATTATTCTTTCTAGTTAAGACAAAGGGATTTTAATACAATGAACTGGTCAGGTATATGGAGAAAGTGAGAAAATAGCCAGTGCATAGAAAGGCAAGCCAGAAATAAAGAAACACAGGAAGCACTGGCATCCTGGGCTATCAGGAGTGAGAGAGGAGTCACCTGTCCTGGAGCATAGCAGAAAATGCCAGGGAAGAGATCTGGCCCTGATGAGGTTGCCCCTCTCCAACAAGAGGGAAGATGAGAAATGCTCTCATTCTCACTCTCCTTTCCTGCACCTCCCTGTCTTTCTTCAGTTTCTCTTGTTGCCCAAAACAAATGAAAGACACATAGAAGTCTAGTAAATACAGGGTGAAAAGTTTATCTTTCCTTTGAGAAGAAACAGAGTAAAGGAGAAGAAACGAGAGACAGCAAACAGAGTCACCAAATACACACTATCTACCTATTTTGCTAGTCAGCAACATTCTCACTCATCTACCAATTTTGATTTACCATGCAAAGGTATATGGTCCCACCTAACCTGAGACAACTTCCTGTCTTTAAAAATCAAATCACTTACACCTCTTTTACAAGGAGGATAGAATAATCATAAATTTTACTTACGGTAAATAGCAAAACACTTTTTGAGTTATAAACATTTTACAAAATCAACCATAAAACTAGACAAAATATTGAAAGTATTTGCTTGAAGACATTGGAGAATTACTAGGGCAGTACAGACTACAGGGTCCTAGACCCCAGATGAAAGAGAAGTACAAAGAACTGAACGTGATAATTGTCACTGAATTTTGTAATTCTCAAAACAGTGGAGAGGCTGAGTAAGTGAGAAGAGCTTCCAGCAGTCCTATGAGGCTAGAGGGGCCAAAGCTCCACCAACCATTAAATACCATAGGAAATTTCTCAATTTATCAATTGGTTCTTCCAAAGAGTTTTACCTTTGTAATAGCAGGAAAAACAAAAGAAAATAATTCAGTCCTCATAAAGACCGAAGCATGGCACCAAAATAGTGCAATCTCTGTTTGGATTAGGTAAACTGACGCCAATTTAATTGCCTTCCAAAATCAGCATTTTGAAAAGTCTCTGGAGAAAAAATAATAGAATCCATAGCTTCAAAGTATTTCTAAAATATTTAATCTACAATGTCCAGAATCCAATAAAAATTACCAATATGCCAGGAAAGAAGATTAAATAAGGATAGAGAAGAGAGAGAGAGGAAGAGGAAGAAGCATACATATAGGAGAGACAGATCAAAGAATTAGCAGACTATGTTCATCAGGATTCTCCAGAGAAATAATACCAAAAGGATATGGATGATAGATAGATAGATGATAGATAGATAGATAGATGATAGATGGATAGATAGATAATAGATAGATAGATAGACATATAGATACATAGATGGATACACAGATACATCAAAGATAGATGGACAGAAATTTACTACAAGCTACTAGCTCACTCAGCTATAAAGACTGAAGAGTCCCACAGTCTGCCATCTGCAAGCTAGAGGCCCAAGAAACCTGCTCCTATAGCTCCAGTTGAAATGGAAAGGCTGAGAACTGAGGAAGCCAGTTGTAGAGAGTCCCAGTCCCAGTCCCAGTCAAAAGGTCAAGAACCAGAGAACCCAGTGTCTGAGGGCAGGAGATTGATGTCCAGACTCAAGCAAAGAAAGTTAATTCTCTCTTCCTATATCTTTTTGTTCTATATGGGTCACAGATTGGAGGATGCCCACCAACATTGCTGAGGGTCATCATTCCTACCTGTTGTATTGGCTCAAATGTTAATCTATTCTGGAAACATTCTCATGGTTACACCCAGAAATAATGTTTTGCAACCAATCTGAGAACACCTTAGCTCAGTAAGCTAACCATCACAGAGAAAAAGCTTTTAAATTAAATATATAGATATATTTAAAAGTTAAGACTAAAAACTGAAGAAACATGTAATGAAAACTATAATAAGATAATGAAATGAGAATTTCAGAATTGAAGAGAGATATAATGATATTTAGGTGAAAGTAGGTAAGTTCAAAAATATTTTAGATACCACAGAAGAAAAGATTATTGAACTTGAAGGTCAGAAAAAGTAGCACATTTGATACATAGAAGAAAATGTGGACAAATAGCCTGAAAGATCTGTGGGGCTGAGTTAACAGTTTGAATACACGTGCAATTGAAGTCCCAGGTTGAAACATAGAGGTGCAATAAGAGATAAAAAGCCAAATAACAGGTAAATATCTGGCAAAATTTAAATCAATACTGTTGTTTAAAATAATTTCTTCTAAAGCTTAAAATATGTATTTAGTATTATAGAATTAATACATATGACTACAATCACAAAACAAGTAGAAGGGACAGGTGGATTAAAATATTTTAAGATTTTATATTATCTAAAGAGTAATAAAAGTATGACTTATTAGAATTTTAGTAAGTAAAAAGTTTATGTTGCAAACCCTAATGTAACACTGAAAAAATAAAATAAAACAGTGTTTTCTGACAAGCTATTAGAGGATAAGAAATAGAATAATCTAAAAATATATTTCAAAGAAGGTTAAAAATGAATACAAGAAGGAATGAGGCAGAAGTGAACAAAAAGAAAACAGAGCAAGATAATATATTTAAACCCAAATAGATCAGTAATTATATTAAACATAATTAGACTAAATCCTATTATTAAAACCAAAGGTTGTCAGATTGAAAAATAAAAAGGCTATCTAAAAGTAGATACAAATCTTTAAATATAAAGATACAGAAAAGTTGTCAGTAAAATAATGTAAAAAGATATACTATGCACACAATAATTTTTTTTTAAGTTTTTTACTTAATTATAGTAAGTAAGTGATTATGCAAAACTATGCAAAATTAACTACTTAATTTTGGAGTAAGTAGATTTCAAAGAAATAATTATTACTAGAAATAAAGAAAGACAGGCCGGGCGCGGTGGCTCAAGCCTGTAATCCCAGCACTTTGGGAGGCCGAGACGGGCGGATCACGAGGTCAGGAGATCGAGACCATCCTGGCTAACACGGTGAAACCCCGTCTCTACTAAAAAATACAAAAAATTAGCCGGGCGAGGTGGCGGGCGCCTGTGGTCCCAGCTACTCGGGAGGCTGAGGCCGGAGAATGGCGTGAACCCAGGAGGC